>NC_041389.1:109027008-109034742 GCF_002162155.2 Triticum dicoccoides | reverse complement strand
AGACGTCCGACTGTGGCATTTCTTTTAAAGCCCTTTCTGCGATGTCGCTCAGACGTCCGACCGTGGCATTTCTTTTAAAAGCCCTTTATGTGGTGTCGCTAAGATGCCCGACTGTGGCATCATTTTCCTTATTTTTATTTGTTCACCTTTCGAGGCGTCGCTTCAGACACCCGATCGGTCCTTATTTATGTTCTGTGGAATTTCAGGCGGACTACCGCCGTTTTCCCTTTTTACTTACCCGTTATGCCAATTTTATTTATTGTGCATTAAGGAATTAAAATGTTGCATCCATGCATGCATTTGTTATATCTTACGTCCGAACTGTCTTGCGAGTACTTCCAAAGTACTCACTGGCTTGTTGATTTGGCCAGATGCTGACGAAGGCGATCTCATGGATGAAGAATTCGATAGCGAGTCCGACACTTAGAGGAGTCCCAGTCAGTCTCGTGCGACCCTGGATTTGGCCACTGTTTTATATCCGCTTCCGCTACCAAATAAATTTATCGAGCCTCACCCCGACGTTCGATGAAATGATATTCTTAGAGTCTTGTATTTCCTTCCCCGCTGTGCTTTTCCACCACCAACCTATCCATGAGTCAGTAGTATGTCTCCACACCACTGTGTCTTATCCGCCATTATGTATGATTATTGGCGTGCTTGTAATGATTCGGTTGAGCAGCCGCAGTTCAACCCTGTAATATATTTTATGCTACTGGCTTATTGTATCAAGAAATTGTCTACCAGTGAGGAGGATTTCTCTCATACTGGACTCAAAAGACTAGTTTATCAATAAATATTTTTATTGGAAAACCGGTCGTGACACATGGACCATATAAGATGTTCCAGGAATTGAAGTTAATATTTCAAGCAAATACCCGAGTTGAGAGATATGAAGTCTCCAACAAGTTCAATAGCTAAAAGATGGAGGAGAATCGCTCAACTAGTGAGCATGTGCTCGGATTGTATGGGTACTTCAATCACTTGAATCAATTGGGAGTTAATCTTCCAGATAAGATAGTGATTGACAGAATTATCTAGTCACCATCACTGAGTTACTAGAACTTTGTGATGAACTATAGTATGCAAGGGATGACAAAAATGATTCTCGAGCTCTTCATGACGTTGAAATCGACGAAGGTAGAAATCAAGAAAGAGCATCAAGTGTTGATGATTGACAAGACCACTAGTTTCAAGAAAAGGGCAAAGGGAAAGAAAGGGAAACTTCAAGTAGAATGGCAAACAAGTTATCACTCCCGTGAAGAAGACCAAAGTTGGACCAAAGCCTGAAACTGAGTGCTTACAATGCAAAGGAAATAGTCACTGGAAGCGCAAATGCCCTAAATATTTGGTGGATAAGAAGGATGGCAAAGTGAACAAGGGTGTATTTGATATACAGGTGTTTGATGTGTGCCTTACTAGTGTTTATAGTAGCCCCTGAGTATTTGATACTTGTTCGGTTGCTAAGATGAGTAAATTGAAACAGGAGTTACATAATAAACAGAGACTAGTTGAGGGGAAGTGACGATGAGTGTTGGAAATAGTTCCAAGATTGATATGATCATCATCACACACTCCCTATATTTTTGAGATTAGTGGTAAACCTAAATAAATGTTATTTAGCGTTTGCGTTGAGCATGAATATGATTTGATCATGTTTGTTGCGATACGGTTATTCATTTGAAGTTAAAGAATAATTGTTATTCTGTTTACATGAATAAGACCTTCGATGGTTATACACCCAATGAAAATAGTTTGTTGGATCTCGATCGTAGTGATACACATATTCATAATATTGATGCCAAAAGATGCAAAGTTAATAATGATAGTGCAACTTATTTGTGGCACTGCCGTTTATGTCATATCGGTGTAAAGAGCATGAAGAAACTCCATAAAGATGGATTTTTGGAATCACTTGGTTATGAATCATTTCATGCTTGCGAACCGTGCCTTTTGGGCAAGATGACTAAAACTCCGTTCTCCGGAACAATGGAACAAGCTACTGACTTATTGGAAATAATACATACCGATGTATGCGATCCAATGGGTGTTGATGCTCGTGGCAAGTATCGTTATTTTCTGACCTTCACAAGATGATTTGAGCAGATATGGGTATATCTCCTTGATGAAACATAAGTCTGAAATAGTTGAAAGGTTCAAAGAATTTCAGAGTGAAGTGGAAAAATCATTGTAACAAGAAAATAAAGTTTCTGCGATCTGATCGCGGAAAGGAATATTTGAGTTACGAGTTTGGTCTTCAATTAAAACAATGTGAAATAGTTTCATAGCTCACGCCACCTGGAACACCACAACGTTAAGGTGTGTCCGAACGTCGTAACCGCACTTTATTGGATATGGTGCGATCTATGATGTCTTTTACTCATTTACCACTATTGTTTTGGGGTTATGCATTAGAGACAGCTGCATTCACATTAAAAAGGGCACCATCTAAATCCGTTGAGACGACACCATATGAACTATGGTTTAGCAAGAAACCCAAGTTGTCATTTCTTAAAGTTAGGGGCTGTGATGCTTATGTGAAAAAGTTTCATCCTAATAAGCTCAAACCCAAATCGGAGAAGTGCGTTTTCATAGAATACCCAAAGGAAACTGTTGGGTACACCTTCTATAACAGATCCGAAGGCAAGATATTCGTTGCTAAAAATGGATCCTTTCTAGAGAAGGAGTTTCTCTCGAAAGAAGTGAGTGGGAGGAAAAGTAGAGCTTGATAAGGTAATTTGTACCTTCTCCCGAATTGGAAAGTAGTTCATCACAGAAATCAGTTCCAGTGATTCCTACACCAATTAGTGAGGAAGCTAATGATGATGATCATAAAGCTTCAGATCAAGTTACTACCGAACTTTGTAGATCTTCCAGATTAAGATCCGCACCAGAGTGGTACGGTAATCCTATTCTGGAAGTCATGTTACTAGACCATGATGAACCTACGAACTATGAGGAAGCGATGATGAGCCCAGATTCCGCAAAATGGCTGGAGGCCATGAAATCTGAGATGGGATCCATGTATGAGAACAAAGTATGGACTTTGGTTGACTTGCCCGATGATCAGCAAGCCATCAAGAATAGATGGATCTTCAAGAGGAAGACAGATGATGATAATAGTGTTACTATCTATGAAGCTCGACTTGTTGCAAAAATGTTTTCGGCAAGTTCAAGGTGTTGACTACAATGAGATTTTCTCAATTGAAGCAATGTTTAAGTCTGTCCGAATCATGTTAGCAATTGCCACATTTTATGAAATCTGGCAAATGGATGTAAAAACTGCATTCCTTAATGGTTTTCTTAAAGAAGAGTTGTATATGATGCAACAAGAAGGTTTTGTCAATCCTAAAGATGCTAACAAAGTGTGCAAGCTCCATCAATCCATCAATGGACTGGTGCAAGCATCTCGGAGTTGGAATATATGCTTTGATGAGTTGATCAAAGCATATGGTTTTATACAGACTTTTGGAAAGGCCTGTATTTACAAGAAAGTGAGTGGGAGCACTACAGCATTTCTGATAAGTATATGTGAATGACATATTATTGATCGGAAATAATGTAGAATTATTCTACAAAGCATAAAGGAGTGTTTGACAGGAGTTTTTCAAAGACCTCGGTGAAGCTGCTTACATATTGAGCATCAAGATATATAGAGATAGATCAAGACGCTTGATAAGTTTTTTCAATAAGTACATACCTTGACAAAGATTTTGAAATAGTTCAAAATGGAACAGTCAAAGCAAGAGTTCTTGCCTGTGTTACAAGGTGTGAAATTGAGTAAGACTCAAAGCCCGACCACGGCAGAAAATAGAAAAGAGAATGAAAGACATTCCCTATGCCTCAGTCATAGGTTCTATAAAGTATGCTATGATATGTACCAGACCAATTGTATACCTTGCTCTGAATTTGGCAAGGGAGTACAATAGTGATCTAGGAGTAGATCACTAGACATTGGTCAAGAATATCCTTAGTGAGGACTAAAGAAATATTTCTCGATTATGGAGGTGATAAAAGAGCCCGTCGTAAAAAGTTACATCGGTGCAAGCTTTCACACCGATCCAGATGACTCTAAGTCTCAATCTGGATACATATTGAAAGTGGGAGCAATTAGCTCCGTACAGAGCATTGTAGACATAGAATATTTGCAAAAATACATACGGCTTTGAATGTGACAGACCCGTTGACTAAGTTTCTCTCACGAGCAAAACATGATCACACCTTAGTACTCTTTGGGTGTTAATCACATAAGCGATGTGAACTAGATTATTGACTCTAGTAAACCCTTTGGGTGTTGATCACATGACGATGTGAAGTATGGGTATTAATCACATACAGATGTGTATATTGGTGTTAAATCACAAGGCGATGTGAACTAGATTATTGATTCTAGTGCAAGTGGGAGACTGAAGGAAATATGCCCTAGAGGCAATAATAAAGTTATTATTTATTTCCTTATTTCATGATAAATGTTTATTATTCATGCTAGAATTGTATTAACCGGAAACATAATACATGTGTCAATACAAAGACAAACATAGTGTCACTAGTATGCCTCTACTTGACTAGCTCGTTAATCAAAGATGGTTAAGTTTCCTAACCATAGACATGAGTTGTCATTTGATTAATGGGATCACATCATTAGGACAATGATGTGATTGACATGACCCATTCCGTTAGCCTAGCACTTGATTGTTTAGTATATTGCTATTGCTTTCTTCATGACTTATACATGTTCCTGTAACTATGAGATTATGCAACTCCCGTTTACCAGAGGAACACTTTGGGTGCTACCAAACGTCACAACGCAACTGGGTGATTATAAAGGAGTACTACAGGTGTCTCCAAAGGTACATGTTGGGTTGGCGTATTTCGAGATTAGGTTTTGTCACTCCGATTGTTGGAGAGGTATCTCTGGGCCCTCTCGGTAATGCACATCACTATAAGCCTTGCAAGCAATGTAGCTAATGAGTTAGTTACGGAATGATGCATTACGTAACGAGTAAAGAGACTTGCCGACGAGATTGAACTAGGTATTGGATACCGACGATCGAATCTCGGGCAAGTAACATACCGATGACAAAGGGAACAACGTATGTTGTTATGCGGTTTGACTGACAAAGATCTTCGTAGAATATGTAGGAGCCAATATGGGCATCCAGGTCCCGCTATTGGTTATTGACCGAGAATAGTTCTAGGTCATGTCTACATAGTTCTCGAACCCGTAGGGTCTGCACGCTTAACGTCACGATGACAGTTTTATTATGAGTTTATAAGTTTTGATGTACCAAAGTTTGTTCGGAGTCCCGGATGTGATCACGGACATGACGAGGAGTCTCGAAATGGTCGATACATAAAGATTGATATATTGGACGACTACATTCAGACACCGGAAGTGTTCCGGGTGATTTCGGAGAAAACCGGAGTGCCGGAGGGGTTACCGGAACCCCCCGGGGAAGTATTGGGCCTTAGTGGGCCTGAGGGGAGAGAGAGGGCAGCAGCCCAGGAGGTGGCCCCCCCCCCCATGAGGAGTCCGAATTGGACTAGGGGAGGGGGCGCGGCCCCCCTTTCCCTCTCCCTCTCCCTCTCTTTCCTTCCCCCTCTTTCCCCTTCTACTCCAACAAGGAAGGAGGGAGTCCTACTCCCGGTGGGTGTAGGACTCCCCTTGGCGCGCCCCCTCCTAGGGCCGGCCTCCTCCCCCCTTGCTCCTTTATATACCGGGGCAGGGGGCACCCCATGACACACAAGTTGATCTACGGATCGTTCCTTAGCCGTGTGCGGTGCCCCCCTCCACCATATTCCACCTCGGTCATATCGTCGTGGAGTTTAGGCGAAGCCCTGCACCGGTAGAACATCATCATCATCACCACGCTGTCGTGCTGACGGAACTCATCCCCGACGCTTTGCTGGATCGGAGCCCGGGGATCGTCATGGAGCTGAACGTGTGCTGAACTCGGAGGTGTCGTACGTTCGGTACTTGGATCGGTCGAATCGTGAAGACGTATGACTACATCAACCGCGTTGTCGTAACGCTTCCGCTTACGGTCTACGAGGGTACGTGGACTATACTCTCCCCTCTCGTTGCTATGCCATAACCATGATGTTGCGTGTGCGTAGGAAAATTTTGAAATTACTACATTCCCCAACATCCGGCTGGGCGGCGGTTGGGAGGCCGACGGAGGAGCGTGGGGTTTCGCGGGTTTTGACGGCCTCGGTGCACGAATGGGGGGGAGGGGGTGGTGAAGGGGGAGCCAAGCTTAGGGACGCGCTTGTCCAAAATGTAGGGTAAGTTACCAGCATGCCCCCACCGGTTTTGACACTGCGACATGGAGCTTCATTTCCGGCTGAGGGGTAGAAGGGGGATTTCGCGTGTCTGGGCTGCGGGAGCGATTTTGGATGAGGGATTTTTCGCGCGCGTCCAAATTTCAGGATAACAAGGCGCAGCGCGGGTTGAAGAAGCGGGAGTTTCAAAGCAGGTGAGACAAAAGATACTCGAGCTAGCTTGAAAATTTCAGGATAACAAGGTGCGGATTCCTTGTTCGGCAGAACAAACTTAATGTGTAAAAAAAATCATACAAGACACAAGAGAGTCATGTCCCCTTTTACTATATTGCTATAGATGCCACTGAAAAAACTACAAGAAAAATGTAAAAAAAATCGGGAGAACATGATTACCCTGCACAGTACCAAATCGATTCGCACTTCCCTCAACAACAACAACAAAAAACAAATCAATTCCCACCAAAGAAAGAGTAATGTCCCTTTTTATATGATTACAGATGCCATGATCTTGAATTTCAATTTTTGGATCCACGTTATGTTGAATTCAAATATATCATTAGGTGACCTTGCGGTTTATAATTGATGTAGTCATACATTTTGATCTTCCATCATATATGAACATTTTACTCCACCATGTGAACATATATATTGTCGTCTACCATATGGACTAAATTTGAATCAATTTTCCTTATTTGAATACGATTGTTGTCAAGTTATACAATAATTTAAATATTATATTGATAACAAAAAGACATGCATATAGCAGTAATCATATTTCACTATGAACTACATGTACCATACGCTCTCCAATTCAAATATCTGTATCCATTTTATGTTGAACTCAAATGATAGTACATTATTGGTCTAGGTAGCGAGATGTTCAGGATAATCTAAACCATGTTTTCATATGTATAATTTTTGGCTGAATTGGGACAAGTTTTGGTATAAGCGTCTTGCAAAACCGGAGATTCTCCCAACAAGCCTCGTGGTTCCGAGAGGGAACGTGTCACCTTTGTGTGCGAAATGATATACACTGCCTCCCCCCGATTTTATTTACAGAGGCAGCATAGAACTATATGAGTGCCTTGTTAAATTTTGGAATTATTTTGGGTTCATTTGGCCTTTTTATACATTAATTGAGTTTCTGGACTTTTAATGTGCATAATCTAAATATGAATTGCATGCACATGCTCCGGTGCACCAAAGTGGGTTGAAAAATCACATGTGTGTCATTGGTTGGATTTCTAGGTCCCATGGAAGAAATGAGAATGAAATTCAAATAGCTGGGCGTCATGACTCTGCCGAGAACATCGAGAAACTTAGATTTTAAATTCATGTAAATCCAAAACTCGGCTAGAAATCATGAAACTTGGCATGGTGTCATGTCATGGCACTAACATGTTGTGGTAAAAAATTGGGCCGATTTGGAAGCTCGTGGTTCTAAGAGGGAACGTG
>NC_041389.1:108895242-109026618 GCF_002162155.2 Triticum dicoccoides | reverse complement strand
AGTGCCATGTTAAATTTTGGAATTATTCCGGGTTCGTTTGTCGTTTTTTATACATTAATTGAGTTTCCGGTCATTTAATGTGCATAAGTCAAATTTGAACTACAAGCACATGCTCTCGTGCACCAAATTGGTTGAAAAATCACATTTGTGTCCTCGGGTGAATTTCTAGGTCCCATGCAAGAAATGAGAATAAAATTAAAACATCTGGGCATCGTGGCTCGACCGAGAACATTAGAAACTTGGTTTTAAAATTCTTGTAAATCCAAAACACGTCTGAAAATCATGAAACTTGGCATGGATGTCATGTCATGGTACTACCTTGTTGTGGTAAAAAAATGGCCGAATAGGAACAGATTTTGGTATAAGCTACTTGCAAACCGAAGCTTCTCTCAAGAAGGCTCGTGGTTCAAAGAGGGAATGTGTCACGTTTGAGTGCGAAACGATATACGTTGTCCCCCTTGAGTTTATTTACAAAGGCAACATAGAACTACATGAGTGCCCTGTTAAATTTTGGAATTATTCCGGCTTTGTTTGGCCTTATTTACACATTAATTTTTTTGGTCATTTAATGTGCATAATTCCAATTTGAACTACAAGCACGTGCTCCCGTGCACCAAAGTTGGTTGAAAATCACATTTGTGTCCTCGGGTGAATTTCTACTCCCATGCAAAAAATGAGAATAAGATTCAAACATCTAGGCATCGTGGATCGGTCAAGAACATTGAGAAACTTGGTTTTAAAATCATGAAACTTGGCATGGTGTCATGTCATGGTAGTACCATGCTGTGGTAAAAAAATTGGCCGAATAGGAATAAATTTTGGGATAAGCTTCTTGCAAATCGGAGCTTCTCTCAAGAAGGCTCGTGGTTCTGGGAGGGAACGTGTCACCTTTGTGTGCATAATTCAAATTTGAAATACAAGCACATGTTCCAGTGCACCAAAGTTGGTTGAAAAATCACATGTGTGTCCTCGGGTAAATTTCTAGGTTCCATGCAAGAAATGGGAATGAAATTCAAAATTCTGGGCGTCGTGGCTGGGTTCAAAACATTGAGAAACTTAGTTTTTTAATTCCTGTAAATCCAAAACACGCATGAAAATAATGAAACTTGGCTTGGTGCCATGACATGGCACCAACATGCTGTGGTAAATTTGCAGTCCGATTTGCAAAGGCGCACACATTAACAATCAACAAAGTCATTTTGGAACAAGTGCTGTCACGTTACAATCGGAAACACAAGTATTATCGAAACCGTGGGCGTTCTACTTCTAGTACCATTTACGTGCCGCCACGCGTTCCCATTTTTTATTAGCTAGGAGGCGCCATGCAGGGTAGGTATTTGAGTACGAGAGGCGTGCCATCAAACCCTTGCGCATGCTTATCGGGAGGAGAGCCCTTTGACCTCCATCTGCAGTCCACCTCTCCCCCAAGGTCTCCATTAATGGCGCCCGAGCGTCTGTTAAATGGCGTGGCTATGTCTGACTCGACCGAGATTTAAGAGAGAAAAAGAAAATCTGACAGCACGGATCTTGATGTATGATCCGACAGACCTATATAGCATCTACTGCGACTTATAGGAAGACTGATGAATATATAAGGACGATTTTTTTATCAAAGAAGGGCTTGCCCCTTCCGATTTTCATTACTAAAAACCACCACAATTCACAAGAAGTTCAGCACAACTCCAGCCTAACATGAAGGACTAAAAGTACCAGACTGAAGTCGCAACATCCCAAGAGGCCAACAAAGGCCAGACATCCGCACTAGAACCCAACATTTCACAATCGACGACACAATCGACATCCTAAACCGATTATTACATCAAAAGAAACTAGGAAACTGAAGGAAGCCCAGCAGGAACTAGAAGAACAGCAATGCCAGGGTCGCCATAGCAAGAGTTTTCTTCATTCCAGCCTCGCAACACTGATCTTCCATAGAAAGATAAGGACAATTAATTGTCTTACATAATTAGAAAGATAATTAAAAAATCCACATGTGGCTATGCCCGGAATACACAAGTGCAAAAGAAGAAGGAAGACAAGGATGTGGCTCGCTGATCTCTACTTTATTGATGCGTTGCTGCAGGCCATGGGAACTAGTCTCCGCGGCGAGCGGCGATGAGCTCTTTCGTGTCCTCAAGACGCTGCTTGAAAACATCCACGGATTCCTCCACCAGCCTTTGGCGCTCGTTGCGGAGCATGTCATTCTCGTCCATAAGTTTCTTGACGATGACGCCGGTCCTCTTCAACAAGGCACTGGTCTCCTCCTGATGGTCTGCACTTCGGACGATCTTCTCCCTCAGCAGGTCGCGCTCGGCCCGGAGCCTCTCATTGCCCTCCCTTAGTTGCCGGATGACGCCGGTAGCCTGTTCAAACGAGGCTTTCATGTCATCCTGCAACCTCACCAAGCCAGAGATCTGATCCATCTGGCTAAAGATGATCGCATGCATGCGCCTGTAACAGTCGTCACCTGCCCGCGAGAAATTTTCCCAGGCCGCCGCGGCGCGGCGGGACATCTCTGCTGCATTCGTGGCGCGGCGGGACATCTCTGCTGCTTCCGCGGCGTGGCCGGATCAGTCTGCTGCATCGACGGCACGACGGGACCTCCGTGCTGCTTCAGCGGCGCGGTGGGACCTCTGTGCTGCTACTTCCGCACGGCGGGACATGTCAGCTCCTCTCGCAGCGAGGCGGGACAACTCTCGTGCTTCCGCTTCCATGCTCGCCTCTCCCTGGTGGCAATCTCTCGACCCAGAACTCACGCTGGCCATGGCAGACGCAAGGGAAGGATGCTGAATGACTTGTTTGTTTTTGTGGATGAGGAGTTGAGGTGGAATGTGCAGTCATCTTGGCATACTAGTATTTATAACCGAGTACTAATACGCTCCCAAGTGGGAAACCGTTTAGGTTGTGATCGGTGTGAACAGGTTTGGAATTCAATATACTAGCGTGATACTAATACACTCCTAAGTGGGAAACCGTTTAGGTTGTGATCGGTGTGAATAGGTTTGCAATTCAATATAGCATGGAGTAATTTGGAATGTGACGAGACGCAAGCTCAAAATTTATTGATGGTTCTAGTTTCGAAGTGCGACACTATTCCCGGATGGAGTACTTCTTTTTCTACTCCCTCCTTTCCGGTTTTATAGGGCTTATCTTCAAATTTTAGTTTTTCCATTTTACAAGGCTCAATTTGGTTGTTCCCCAACACATGTTCAGATTCCAAGGTGCATTAAATCATTGCATGCAAGTATTAAGAGAAAATTGACCAATGCATGTACTTTATGCATGCATGCATTGCAATTAATGCATTGATAAACATAATTTTTTGAGAAAAACAAGAGCATTAATTAGGTGCTTTTGCAAACTACAAAAAATATTCCACCACTCACCATAAACCGGAAAGGAGGGAGTACTGCTGTGTACGTGCAATAACTGGCACCGTCGTATACATATCTTATGGTTAATGGGGCGTTCGACAGGAATAGCCGCGTGGCAATCTCTAGGCTAGTCCTTTTTTCAGACGTATTAAACCTATCTCTCGGGACTTCTCTCATGCACCATCCTGCCACCCACAAAAACTTGTACTCTGAGTTTAGTAGTACGTTATACAGGAAGAGAAGAGGTGCACGCACGCACTCGTCCTCTCACACACGCGTCTGTTTTTTCTCGAAAAGGAGGATGATGACCCCCGGCCTCTGCATCTGGGAGTCACACACGCATCTGTAGCTACGAATTGTAGTGTTCTCAACCATCCGATTGGCTCTATCATGGATGTACCTATATACTAAAACATGTCTAGATACATCTATATTTTAACAAATGGAAGGCATGTATTGTGGAACGGAGGGAGTGCTTGTCATCAAAATGGATAAAAAGGGACGTATCTAGAACTAAAATACGTCTACATACATCTCCTTTTATCCATTTTGATGACAAGTAGTACTTCTTACCCAAAGGAACTTTATATCCAACAGACACAAAATATCCGTTCGACTATTGGAAATTATTGATCTGATGTCGAAGTAATTGCTGCAGCGCAACCAAAACCCACCATTTCTTAAGCTAAAGTAGACCAAGGTAATCCCTATATTAGCATATGACTAAGATAAACAGAAGGCATTGTCAAAACATTTAAGACGTAATCTTGTCAATCTGAATGTGGAGGGACACAAGCTTAGCCCCGGCCAGCAGCTTGGGTGGAACTGTCAAGAAGGTCAGCTCCTGCACGTCGATGTCGTCGGGATCCTTGCTGCTTGTCACCTCTATTTCCACCTTCACGGCATCGTTCGTGCCTTTGGGCTCCCTCGGCGGGCCGTTCGCCCACAGCTTGGCCAAGTAGTGCGGCAGTGGGGACGCCCCCGCTCTGATGCAGACGACCGACACGGAGATAGGCGCGCCAATGTCGAGCATGCCACCCACCAAGAAAAACGCGCGGCGGTCCTCCTCCGCGAACAGCAAGAGCCGTGGCTCCGACAATGGCACTTGCAGCTGGAGCACCTTGCCGTACTGGATCCTGTGCACGGGCATGGGATGCGCGGTGCTGATGTGGTGGTAGAGCTCCGGCGGCGGGCCTTCGTAGCCGCAGACGGGCACGGGGCATTTGTAGGGCATGAGCAGACACACGCTCTGGTGATCGGCGATCTTGTGGTAAGTGACGTAGAGCCCACAGCCTTCGTGCGGGTACTCCACCCTCACCGACGAAAGGACGGATTCCACCGCCGTGTTCCGCACATCGAAGCCACCGCCGCTCGCACTTCTGGCACTGCTGCTGGTTCCCGGGGCGCTCGACGCGGCAGTCCGCGCAGGCTAGGTGCCCTCCCTTGCACTGCAGAAATCAATCCAACAACACATCAATCAAGAAACCTGCACCTTGCTCAATCAGCCGAACGAACGAGGTGTATTCAAACCTCATACACTGGAGGCTTCAAGGGGCGGAGGCACAAGGGGCAGTGGAGCACGGTGAGGTCCATCGAAACCTTAGAGAGCTCCATCGTCGGGTCCTATTCCTGTTCGGTCTGCATGATCTCGCCCTCCTCGTGCACAACCATCTCTCGACTTGGGCCAGGGTATTACAAAGCTTACCGTCACATATTTTATACTCCCTCCGTTCCTAAATGTACTCCCTCCGTTCGGAATTACTTGTCTCAGAAATGGATGTACCTAGAACTAAAATACGTCTAGATACATCCATTTTTGCGACAAGTAAGGCTGGCCATAGTGGGAGTAACATAAGTAGTATCATGCACTTGGGACTCGCAAACATGCTTATGTGGCAGGCAATTAAAGAAGAGAGAGATGGTTATAGTAACATAGGTAGATACCGTAACATAATAAATGTGATGCTACTATGTGTCATGCATGGCAATAAATGGGACCATCTATGATACTAATCTATGATACTATGCACTATAGAGGTAGTAACATAGACTAGTAACATATGCATGTTACTAGTCTAAGTTACTCCCCACTATGACCAGCCTAATTCCAAACGGAGGGAGTAAGTCTTTATAGAGATTTCACTAGGTGGACTACATACGGAGCAAAATGAATGAATCCACACTTAAAATGCATCTATATACATCCGTATGTGATTCATAATGGAATCCCTACAAAGACTTATAATTTAGGAATGAAGGGAGTACTACTTCAAGGTGCATTAAATCAACACATGAAAGTACTATCAAAAGAAGAGTCACGGCATGCATGCATGCGTTGTAATTAATGCATCGGTAAAGCAAATTATTGAAATATATCGAGTGCAGTGTTTTGATGTGTCGCGTTAACTCATACATCAACGAGAAGTTTGATTATCCTCTCCCTCGCGGACTTAACTGCACCTGCCTTTAGCTGTACGACAGGTTGGCCACACACCTGTCGGGCCCACCTGTCATACACGCAAAGACAAGAGCGTCCCTCCCTCGCCCATGAGCGTGGTGGCTGGCAAGACTAGGAGAAGCTTTCGCTACACGCTCTCCCTCCCGCATGTGGTGGACATGCAGCAGTTCAATCGGTGTCAGATGGCCAGAAGCTTACTGTAGTACTCCTCCAGTGCAGTAGTACACCATCATTGTTCGACTTCCCGAAGAGGCGAAGAGCCAAGCGCAGCCCGGACGCTCGTGTGGCAGTTTCATGTGTAGAGTAGTCTAGATAGCATGTACCGTGCCTGTAAGCTTAAAGTCATTGGGGTCGGCTCCATGCTATGTGGCCGTCTCAAAGTTTTTTTAAAAATTAAAATAGTCTTCTGGCCCTACCTGTCACCCTGGTGATTGTAGTTTGCACGCTCATCTGGTCAAGACAGGAATATATATTTTAATTTGTTTTTTCGAAAAGGGGGGACTCCCCGGCCCTGCATCAGAACGATGCATACGGCCACATATATTTTAATTTGTGGTGGGTAAATGTTAGAGGTTGCAGCAAATATATTGTACACTACGGGTCTTTCAGCCAAGTTTAGAGGCAAGCATGTGGGACCCAGTGCTATGATGTGTCGCGTCAACTCGTAGAACGAGGAGAAGCTTGATTTTACTACACGCCTTCTCCCTCGCCCATGCGCGCGGTTGCTCGCAAACGAGGACAGGCTTTTGCTTAGTAGTAGTACTTCTACAACAAGCTATCCGTCCCGCTCACGGTGGACGGACATGCAGCAGTGGATTCGACACTGTAGAAGCAGTAGTAGTAACATCATTGTTTGTCTTCTCGAAGAGGCGAAGAGCCAAGCGCAAACCGAACGTTGCAGTTGTGAACATTGGAGCACGCATATAGCCAGGCTCTTGCATCAGACAAAATTGCTATGTGAGCCCACTATTGTACTAGTACGTACAACTACTTGCTAGTATAGCCCTGTAAACCAGAAAGGAGTAGTTGCCCTTCTAGAGATTTCAACAAGTGACTAGACTACACCGAGACGGAGTACATATGGAGCAAAATGAGTGAATCTGCACCGCAAATAAATACGTACTAGTTCTATCATTTTCCTCTCCGAGGTGCACAATATTGAGTATACTGACTAGTCTCTTTTTGACACGCATTTACAATTTTTTTGACACAGTACAGACGCAAGCGCTCATATACACGCGCATACACTCACCCCTATGAACGCACACACGCACGGCACTATCATCTTGAACTTTACGAAGTCACCATAGGCACCTCCTCGTCGACGGGTCCATAGGTGCTTGAATGCCAAGGAGGAAGAGGGTAGCTGTTCCCAAGACATTGAACGGTCAATGATGCATCCTCAATTACATGCTGAGGGAATTAAATGGAGAAGCATACTAGAGCCAGCACGATGTGAATGCAACAAAGTTTGGACTCTCATATCATAAAGGCGCCCCACCACTCCAATCCATCTACTCCCAAGTCTCTGCGCAACACTTCTCACTCCAATCCAAGACCAAGTGACCAGAAGCCACAGGCACCTATGGAGGCGATGGACGCGAGCGGCAGTAGGCTGTGCCAAATCATCTAAGGCGCCGGCCTGCAGCCCCACACCGCGCAGCATTTCCAGACGGTGCTGGCGACCGTAGGCATCGTATCCCATGCCGACGCCGGCTTCGCCTCTCGCATGGATGACATGATGCTCAACTCCATCCGCAAGTTCACCGCCGTCAAGAAGCGCGCGGACGACCTTGCCGTACTGCTCCAGCCCGTGCGCCCGGGCTCCTCATTGCCTGCCACCCTCATCGGCCTACATGGTGACAAACTCTTTCAAGCCCTGGTGGCCTTGCAGGTGCCGCAGGTCGCGACGAAGAATTTGCACCTCGAGGCCACGCTCCCTGCGCAGTGCCTCGCCATGCAAGAAACCGTCGACCTGCACATCCACGTCTACGAGGAAATCATCTACATAGGCCACTACAAGGCAAGCGAGGACAGAAAGACGTTGGCCTTCTTCCGGCGGCTGGAATCTTTGGACGCCATTGTTCAGAAGCACGTCGACCTGGCCACGAAAGCCGCTGCTACTTAAGCGCCGTTCGGTGGGCCGGCGCCCTGAGTCGAGGAGGTGGACATCGTCGATGGATGCATCTCTTCTTCTTGCCTCCTGTAACCAGCACTGCATCGCCTCGTGGCCTTAATGTTTTATTAGTATAGTACTCCCTCCGTTCCCAAATATAAGTCTTTCTAAAGATTCCAGCAAGTGACTACTACATACGGAGCAAAATGAGTGAATCTACACTCTAAACTATGTCTTCATACATCTGTATGATGTATTCCATTTGAAGTAGTATCTAAAAAGGCTTATATTTATGAACGGAGGGAGTATATGGCATTTTTTATTCCAGTCGTAACGTTTTCACTGTGAGGTGGGGCCGCAGTTGAGCAAACCCACCCCACCCACCAGGCGTCGGCCGAGTTTAGAGTTAGAAGAGAGAAACGAGGGAGGAGAGCTAGTTGTAGCACGGACGCTGTTGTCAGATGGGACTCATGTTTATAGAATAGGAGTACTGAGCACTCGTGCCTTTTTTTAGGGAAAAATTAGTCATATGTCTAGTACCACTACTTGGGTGCGTGCGACCTATAGCTGTCATCACTTTAGGTCTACTTTTCAACCGTGGCTACGCTTCACAGTACATATTTTTCACGCATTTATCCTCCTATATGTACTCCTAGGCTATTTCCACGTGCTCTCATTCGCCGACATGTGGGACATAGAGCATCTGGGTTGTAGTGCATGCATGACTCGGAGCATATGCCAGGGTACTTTACATTTCAGACCTCACGAATTACATGCAAACCCCACGCAGAAGAATAAATAAATCAATGAATTACTACATGAAATCGGATTATTTTCGTGGAAACCGGAGCACGTTCATTAAATTTTGGACATAACACGTTTATAAAAAATGACCGGACCTAAACCAGTCTAAGGGCCTCTTTGATTTTTCCCGAAAAAAAGGGCCTCTTTGATTCGCAGGATACTGAAAACACAGGAATGGTGAAAGTATGATGGCGATGAACCGAGACGAGGAGAACTCTAACTCAGTTAGAGGTTAGAGTTAGATTCTAACCCTGAACTAACTCTAAACCAAAGAGGTGTATGGATGGCAGGGTTAGATTGACAATAAATTCTCTATCTCAATCATTTGACTACTTTGGACCCTATTTTTAGTCAGACTAAAATAAGTCCCTTGGATCCAAGCACCCTCTTGGTGTGGCTGGCTCTTCTGTGGCCTCCTCCTGCTCACAATTGACATAAACGAACCATCTATACAAATCAAGCATGCAAAACATGATAATTTTTACTTTGTCCATACAAATGAGATATCCCACTTAAACATACAAGTCGTCAATCAAGCTTCACAAAATAAAAAAACACTTCATGAAACAAAGAAGGAGCTAACTCATCACGGAAGTTGTTCACGATAGGGAGGGAGCCCGGAGCCCCTCACGCACCGAGGGAGGAGCTCGCCATCGTCGCTCTGGAGGAAGGCTCTGTAGAGCCCAAGCCCCGGGAACCCCTCCTACGCCGGCCCTTGCGAGTTGAGGTCGACACCGGCATGGGTAGCAGGGCCGCTTGCCGCCGACTGGGAACTTAATCTTTGGGCCTCTAGAAATAATGCAAGCCTGTAACTAAAATACCTAGAAAGGTGAACTAAATCTTTGGGCCTCTAGAAATAATGCAAGCCTGAAACTGAAATACCTAGAAAGGTGAACTGAATCTTTGGGCCTCTAGAAATAATGCAAGCCTGAAACTTAAATACCTAGAAAGGTGAACTGAGTCTTTGGGCCTCTAGAAATAATGCAAGCCTGAAACTGAAATAGCTAGAAAGGTGAACTGAATCTTTGGGCCTGTAGAAATAATGCAAGCGTGAAACTCAAATACCTAGAAAGGTGAACTGAATCTTTGGGCCTCTAGAAACAATGCAAGCCTGAAATTGAAATACCAAGAAAGGTGAACTAAATCTTTGGGCCTCTAGAAATAATGCAAGCCTGAAATTGAAATACCTTGAAAGGTGACCTGAATCTTTGGGCCTCTAGAAAGATTTATTACCTCCTCAAGTAGCATCAAACAATTCCATGCGTGCACCAGAAATCTATTGCAAGTTTGATCAGGATCTACTTTTCCAAATCAGAATTAGCGCTAGAGCAAGCAAGATCAATGATATGGCCGTGAGACAGAGAAGGAACGAACAAACTCACCCCTCTCACGACCTCCCTGGTAGATGCGCCGCTGCCGCGCACGACAGAGGGAGAAAAACGACTGGTGAAGGGGGAGCGGGGCGACCTTCGAAGGTCGGAGGGAGAGGGCGGCCGGAGTAGGGCGGCGGAGGCCGGAAGGAGAGGGCGGCCGGAGGAGAGAGAGGGCGAGGGGCGCTTGGGCGGGCGGCCCTATGGGGAACAGAGAGGAGTCGTGCGAGAGGGGGGAGCGATCTGGTGCGGGCAGGTGAGATTTTTTTAGGGGAGCGATCTGGTGCGGGCAGGTGAGATTTTTTTAGTTCTCTTTTAGTGGGCCCAGGATAACTAACCCAATTAGAACCTCTCCACCGGGCTAGTTTTTTTAGCTGGGTTAGAGCAAACTAGCTCAAACCAACCCCTCTTGTTTCGATAATTTGAGGCTATTTCAACCCAAACTAGCTCTAACTCAGGGATCCAAACAAAGAAGAGTGTTACTGTACATGCTACAGTGTGGACCATAGCACATTGTTTTTTATGGCCATATCACCATTGTTTTCTACTGCTGGTTCACTGGGCTACCGTGGTTCGCACGACTGGTTCACTGGGCTGCCGTGGTTCGCACTCCTCCGACCTGGTAGTACTCCCTCAGTTCCTAAATATAAGTCTTCGTAGATATTTCACTGTGGACCACATACGGATGTATATAGATGCATTTTATGTGTAGATTCACTCATTTTTCTCCGTATGTGGTCCATAGAGAAATCTCTCCAAAGACTTATATTTAGGAACGGAGGGAGTAGCATAGTACTAGTATATACCGCATCATTCTTTGCTCCTTCTTACTACACCGACATGTGGGAGTACCAGCATCCGGGTCGACGTGTCATGCACCAGATTAGAGCGCGGAACGGAAGGGGGGCATCACCCCGGTCGGAGCGCCAGTAATTCATGACTATAGTGAGTGGTCATATCACAAGTCTTTCCAGCAGTAACGCGCCGTCAAATCGCACAGCCCCACTCGCTCACCCTCCTCGCCTCTCTGTCAAACCGCCTACCCGAAAACTGCCGCGCGTACTACCCGGGAAAAGCACCGCCCTCAACTTTAACTACGCGAAAATAGTTCGAGCTTGTTCGTTCTATATAAATGCAGTACTTACTGTATGTTTATTCACCCGTGGGGTTGTTCAATGAATGGAGGGGCGGGGAGCACAAGTGAACAATACTACCTCTGTCTGGGTTTATTGGTCCCCATTGTATTTCGTGCCAAATTTTGACCATAGATTAAACTAAGAAAATGTTCATGCACGTCACCAAACATTATATTTTTCAAAACTATGTTCAAATACGAATCCAATGAGATAATTTTTCTTGACATGCATTAACATTTTGTTAGTTAAATCTTTAGTCAAAATTTGGCACAAACTATAAAAGGGACCTATAAACCAGGACGGAGGTAGCATTGTAGTAGTAAGTAGGAGTCGTCGAGTAGTCACCTTAAATAGAGAGTTTCTTTTCTTTAATGCCACGTACACAAATTGAAACGCTTGTTATGGAGAGAAAAAAGATAATCACTCCACTATATATGGACGCAGGGGCCTGAGCGCTTGCTTTACTAGGGTTTCTCTCTTCATTCTCTCATCCTTTCCAGATATAAACAAGACAGCGGTAGCGACATTTTCTCTCTGCTCACCGCTGGTCACAGATCCGGCCGGATCCCTTCGGCCGGTGTGTGTAGAGGACTAAAAGGTGCATCGTTCACGCGGTCATCACCGCCGAGGGAGGAAACCCACAGCTGCCGGAGGGGCCCGATCCTCTGCCCGTGCCATTCTCTCCGACACAGCGTCGACTCGGGAGGTCCTCCGACCCTTCTTCCTCCCTACCGTATTGTCCGCAGATCCGACCTGCCGCTGCCGACATCCCGGCGACCCTCAGGTATAAGTTCTTCGAAAGCGGCCTTGCTCTACTGCCCCAGCTCCCCACGTGTCTGCATGTGCATCTTTTTCTACTCCCATCAGCTCTTCCAAAGCCACCTAAATTTTTAGTATTATTAGAGGTAAAGCTACTTCATGCATTCGAATCTAGGGCTTTGTTCAAACAATGAAGAAAGGGGGGAAAGTTGTAGCATGAATCTAGGATTTGATTCAAAGAGGAACTAATATGGTGAAAGTAGTAGAGACCGGATACCCAACCGGTCTCTTGGTTGAAAAGGGAAATAATGGGAAAACGCAGTACAAACTGGATAAGGAACAGATCTATTATTGGTTGAAAAATGGATAGAAAGTGGCGGCTGGTGGACAAGTCAACAGAGTATGTCCAGGATTAGATTTGCTGCCATCATATAGTAAAAGGTCTCCAGGATTAGATTTGCTGCCCTCACATAGTAAAAGGTCTCAGGATTAGATTTGCTGCCCTTACATAGTAAAAGGTCTCAGGATTAGATTTGCTGCCCTCACATAGTAAAAGGTCTCAGGATTAGATTTGCTGCCCTCACATAGTAAAAGGTCTCCAAGATTAGATTTGCTGCCCTCACATAGTAAAAGGTCTCTAGGATTAGGTTTGCTGCCCTCACATAGCGTGAACAAGCTCGGCATCACCACTTTATGCCTCCTTGTAGGTACATTGTGCTGATGCGTCCACTGTCGCATGTCCTTATACCAACCTTTTGCTATTTTTTTGCGGTTAAACCAACCTTTTGCTGTAAGGGCGCATGTAAAATGAAGCGATCACACTGTTACCTTAGGGACATGTCTAACCAGTGTTATTGTTAATCTAATGCCTCCAGTGATAAGATGCAATTAAACTGTGTTACAAATGGCACTCCTGTTGTTTTCCCCAGTATGATAAGTAAGTTGCTCCTTTACGCTGCTGAGTGTCCTGGTGTCCCCACGGTCCCATGCCCTTAAACCAACTCTTTAGTTGTTGTTGATTTACTGTGTCTGGTAAACAAGCAATGCCACCATTAAAGTAATCCCATATCTGAGGAATCTCATTGTTGATCATAATGCTTCTGGTAACATGAAGCATTGCTGATGTTTTAAAATTTCTACTGTCCTTGCGTGATTGCCATGAACATAATTAAGATGCTTCTTTTCATTTTGTATATGTTTCGTATATTCTTATTGACCAGCAACTGTTTACTTTCTATCATTTTGTGTAGATAGGGATATCCATTTCACCTTGTTGCTATTGTGACCTTTTGGTGAACTGCACAAAACACTTTTTTTGGAATGAATGTCTTGTGCAGTTCAACTAAAATGTCACGTGGGCAACATATCTCAATTTTGGTGGAACTGCACAAAATGGTTCAACTAAAGTGAAACCATGCTCTCTTGTCTCCTTGTTTGTGCTATGCAAACATGATGTGCAAACAGGAATACTCTACTACAGATGTTGTGATGGTCAAGAGCATTCGCCAAGTTCTTCGATTGTATGACATGGCTAGCCAAGATGGATTTAATCCCGATATTCACTTTATCAAAAGGCTCTAATGGGTTGGTTCTGAATCTTGCAAGTTGGGAATCAATGAGATGTGTAGGCATCTTTGTTGTACTTATTATTTGAATCTTATTTGTTGGTTCTGAATCTTGCAAGCTGCGAATCAATGAGACGTGTAGGCATCTTTGTTGTACTTATTATTTGGATCTTATTTGTTGGTTCTGAATCTTGCAAGCTGGGAATCAATGAGATGTGTAGGCATCTTTGTTGTACTTATTATTTGGCTCTTATTTGTTGGTTCTGAATCTTGCAAGTTGGGAAACACGGCATGATGATGCAGAGGACAGCAACCATAACAAACAGTTCAAACTTGGTAGTATTATCTTTGTGAAAGTGCGACAAATGTGTTGATCGTGTGCATCCTGAGAATAATAATTCTAATTGTTGTGCTTGTTGATCCCGTGGCACTGATAGAACGAGCCAATGCATTGCTTGTTTTAAGTATAAATTTCTATTAAAGCTAATTAAATTTAAGTAAAGTGACCACTAACTCCTGTTATTACAGTACCAATACAGACCCGCTCGTGAACCGACGTGTGGCCGGAGTAGGTTTCTTAATGGAGGCGTTTGAATGCGCCGAGGGTGCATCTTCTGCCGAGCATGCAGCGGACGAGGGAGGGGTAGTAACTGTTGTCGCATGTACACACTTAGCTTACTGTTGTATCCAGTTCCCCAAGAGCTGAAAAACGAACTGCTGTCGCTGCCTACACACTCGTTCACTCGAAGAGACTCCAATAGCGATCCGAGGGGTGAGCCTGCTGGATATGGACTTCAGCAAGGAGTTATTTCGCCGTTCAGTCCTATGGCTGCACCAAGTTGAATGTGATGTACACCAACGATACGGACTCGGTGAAGCTCTGCCTCGCCTCAGTCCTATGGCTGCACCAGGTTCTAGAGCATTCGCCAGTTTCATCGGCAGCGCCGACTGCACCTTTGCTACGGTGGAGAGAAGGAAGAACGCGATGATTCGGCCATCTGGTGCAACAAGCTTGTCGACATCCAAAAGCAATACAATATCATCAGCAACGAGTAGGAGAAGGACTCCATGGTTGACCTTGCTGAGACCATCATCGACCCCTGATACGCCAACATGAAAGAAGACGACCTGAACACGTGGGAGGTACCTCTGAATTTAGCCTACATAACCTACGCGGCCAAGGATGCATACGCATGCTACGACATGTACAGGCAGATCTTGGACATGAGGGAGTGTCTGCTTCCCGTAACCGACGAGTACACGGACAGCCGCAGCGTCATGGTCAAGCGTGCCAGGAAGGTCTAGATGTTGTACTTTATCTGTTTATAAGCACCTTTATCATCTGAGTGTTTCATGCATTAGCCTATGTGTCGTAATTATTTGTTTTGTCCGAAATATTTCTTTTAAGAACATATTAACCTGATTGCTTTTTTAGTGGCTATTTGCTAATGTATGTAAACTAGTTCACTTGTCCGTAAAAAAAACTAGTTCACTCGACTGCCGTGCTTTGAATCTCCTTCCTTCCAACATATTCCTCTCCTCAGGTGGACCCAGCAGGTATCTGAATTTTCTCCCACTTTCTTTTTCGATGTAAACTGAGTTTTCTCCCAGTACTTTCCCCTAGAACCAACTCAACTGTCCCATGTCTAGCCTAAAAAATAATAATACCCCACGTACTATTAACCCATCAAATTAAAATGATATTTTATTTCGTAAGTTGAAAGTTCTTACAAAATAATAATAATAATTGTTTATATATAACTTGCCAAGTTAACTCCTAGTGATTGCGTACATAAGCTTGCAAAGATTTTACTGATGTGCAATCATGTGTTTATGTTTTTATAACATTTCTCCGTCAGCCCAACATGATATTTTCACCCAGCCCAGCAAGTCCACGGATTTCGAGAAAAATGCAAATGGGATTTAAACGGGCTACATAGATGCTACATCATTGTTTCACCCAGCCCACCAAATGAACTAAAAAACAAATGGACTGGCTAACATGTGGGCCAGTAGGTCGAAGCCTAAGAAGGCGTTGGATTTACATCCAACGGCCGGCATTCTTCTTCAATCTCTTGTCTTCTTCCCCAGCGTTGCCGGAACCGCCTGCTCCATCCTTCAGCGTCTAGCGGCGTTGTTTTGCGCTCCTCAGCTAAACGCTACCCCGCTGATGGCCAGGCCATCCCTCCACTCCGCACCTCCTGTTATTCTCTGTCGAGTGTAGGCCCACCCCGCACCCAAACCAGTCAAGTTTCCCACTCCTCTCCGTCTGCGACTCCACTGCCGTGTCTTCCCCATCTTCGGGTCGTTCTAGTCTAGGGCCTTGCCGTCGTCCACTGCCTCAGTGTGCTCAGCGCAGAGTGGTCAACATACGAGAGTCGTCGGAAGAGGACTGTACGTGGAGAGCTTGACGGCTGGGACCCACGAGGTCCATGGTGGCACGCAAGGAAAGTTCCTCCTTATTACGCACTGTACGTGCACTGTACGTGGGAAGGGCTTTTGTATTTCACGAAAAAATGTCCCCCCCCCCCACTGATAGGTCGGACCCACCAGCTATATCTTCGCACGCAAGGAAGTGCCTCCTTATTACGCACCAAAAAATGAATACCCCCTACTAGCTGGGACCAACCATAGTGGATGGCTGACTTGTGGGCCTACTAAGTTGACGAGGATGGAGGGCTTTGTCAACTTAGTCAATATGAATGATTCTAGCTCCAGTGACCGTACGATGTCCATTCAACGACCATAGTGCTTCTTCAACCTCTGGTCTTCTTGCTCCAGCCTCCCAAAGCAGCGCCGGTTTTGTCGCGTGCTCATGCCTCTTGTGGCCGGATGTGATGCCGCGGAGGCCTCACCGCCCCTACTACTCCCACCGCTGGCCCAGGGTATCCCTCTACTCACCCACACCCCCTGTTATTCTGCGGCGACAGCAGCCTCACGCCGCAGCCGAACCTGTGAACCCTCGTACTTCTCTCCGCGTGGGCATCCACTGCCGCATCTTCCCCGCCTCCGCGTCGTCCCCTTCCTAGGCCTCGCCATCGTCCATCGCCTTGGTGCTCTCGGCGCGGCGTGGTCAATGTGGTCAACGACCGACTTCCATCGGAAGAGTACTGTACATGGAGAGGCTGACAGCTGGGTCCAAGGCCACGGCCCAGTTTTTTTGTGATTTGCCAAGTAAGTTGCTTTGTCAGGCCTGTTGGGCTGCAAATCTTTCAAGACGAGGAGAGCTTCATTCGGCTGGCCGAGAAAATGGCCTATGAGTAATGAGAAATGGGCTGTACATTTTTAAAACACATCAAACCGGCAATTAGTTTCAAATATCTTTTTTTTATTTCGAGATTTTAAATTACATTAATTTTTATGCATGGAGAATTTGTTGGATTTTATATTGATATACATTTATTTTTTAAATCAGTTTGAATGTGAGTCGAAATTTCGGGATTGAAAACAGTTCGGACCGCACCGAAATATGCAAAAATTCGTATAATTTTTTAACCGTGGCCACAATATGGGCTGTAATGCTAACAAAAAGAATATGGGTTCCAAAAAAACCTTAAGAATTAGCAAATGGGTTGTAAATTATTAGAAATAATGGCAGATGGGCTATATGCTGTTTTCCACAGATTTGAGGCTTTCCTAAAAAAAAGGTTGACGCACAACCAGTGACTGTTGGATGGCCATCCAACGGCCGTCGTGCTTCTTCAATCTCTGCTCTTCGTGCTCCAGCCGCTCAAACAAGCGCCGGCGAGACTGCCTGCTCCCTCCTTCCCGTGGCCGGGTGTGCTTCCGCGCAGGCCTCACCGCCCCATCATACTCCCATCGCTGGCCTAGCCATTCCTCTACTCACCCACACCTGCTGTTATTCTCCGGCGACGGCAGACGAACCAGTAAACCCTCGTTCAGTCGTACTCCCCTCCGTGTGGGAAACAACTACTGAGTCTTCCCTGCCTCCGTGTCATTCCCTTCCTAGGCCTCGCCGTCGTCCACTGCCCTGGTGCTCTTGGCACGGCCTGGTTAACGTGGTCAACGACCGACATGCATCTGAAGTGGACTGTACGTGGAGAGGCCGACAGCTGGGTCCACGGCCGCACGCAAGGAAATGCCTCCTTATTACGCGCAAAATAATGATTCCTCCACCTGACATCGGGGACCCATCGAAAGGGCCTCAGTATTTCGCGAAAAAAACATTACCGCCGCTGACAGCTCGGACCTACCAGCTATATATTCGCACGCAAGGAAGTGCCTCCTTATTACGCACAAGAAAAATGAATACTCCCCCTGTTAGCTGGGACCCAGTATAGTGGCAGGCTGACTTGTGGGCCTACTAATTTGACAGGGACGGAGGGCTTTGTCAACTTAGTCAATATGCACGATTCTAGCTCCAGTGACTGTACGATGTCGATACAACGGCCGTAGTGCTTCTTCAACCTCTGGTCTTCTTGCTCCAGCCGCCCAAACCAGCGTCGGTCGTGCCTCGTGCTCATGCCTCCCGTGGCCGGCTGCGATGCGACAGAGGCCTCACCGCCCCCTACTACTCCCACCGCTGGCCAGGCCATCCCTCTACTCACCCACACCCACTGTTATTCTGCGGCGACGGCAGCCTCACACCGCAGCGAACCAGTGAACCCTCGTACTCCTCTACGCGTGGGCATCCACTGCCGCGTCTTCCCCGGCTCCGTGTTGTCCCCTTCCTAGGCCTCACCGTCGTCCACCGCCCTGGTGCTCTTGGTGCGGCATGGTCAACGAGGTCAAGGAATGGCTTCCATCGGATGTGGACTGTACGTGGAGAGGCTGACAGCTGTATCCACGGCCGCAGCAAGGAAGTGCCTCCTTATTACGTGCAAAATAATTATTCCTCCACCTGACAGCATGGACCCATTGGACGGGCCACCGTATTTCGTGAAAAAACGTTTCCCCCTGACTGCTGGGACCCACCAGCTACACCTTCACACGCAAGGAAGTGCATCCGGCCAACAAAAAAACAAAAAACAAAACGATTCGCCCCCCTGACTGATGGTACCCACCAGCTACATCTTCGCAGGCACGGAAGTGCCTGACAGTCGGGACCCACCTGGTCGAAGCGTACGTAGCGTTGTCATCCTGGTCGCGAACGTCTACGTACATACTGGTCGATGTAGAGGCGCGCACGTGTCGTAGTAGAGGCGCGCACGTGTCGTAGTAGAGGCGCGCACGTAGCATGTACACGTACATACAGCGGCCATGGTGCAAGAAAGAAAATACGGCCATGTACGTACATACGGGCGGGGTCTCGAACGCCTACTCGCGCATACATACATGGCTGTGTCGGAACGGAGAAACAGAGTCGTCATCGTGTTCATGGGGAGGCAACAGAATGCGTCGTGTTCATTGGGAGGCAACGGAACGCATGGGAGCCAACCGGCTTGGACGGAACAAGCGATGGAAACGAGGCCTGGCATACCGCACAACGGAGGAAACGGACCTCCTACGTTCGAAACGGGGTCCTGTTGATCAGGAGGGGTGTGCCGTACCGCAAAATGGAGGAAACAGACCTCCTACGGTCAAAACGGGGGTCCTGTTGATCGGGAGGGGTGTGGCGTACCGCAAAACGGATGAAACGGACTTCCTACGGTCGAAACGGGGGTCCTGTTGATCGGGAGGGGTGTGGCGTACCGCAAAACAGACGAAACGGACTTGTGTTGGAGCGCTACGGTCGAAACGGGGGTCCTGTTCATCGGGAGGGGTGTGGCATACCGCAAAACGGGACTCCACGGGATACTGTTCATCTCCACCGTCGACCTCCTCCAGCCTCCACGGGCTACCGTCGACCTCCTCCAGCCTCCACGGGCTCCTGTTCATCCAGACTCCACCGCGCGCTACTCCACCGGCTACTGTTCAACCACCCCTCCACCGTCTACTGTTCATCCAGCCCTCCACCATCTACTGTTCATCCAGCCCTCCACACCATGGGGTCCTGTTCAACCACCCCTCAACGGCCACCCCTCCACCGTCTACTGTTCATCCAGCCCTCCACACCACGGGGTCCTGTTCATCCAGAGGCAACGCCACCGCTCACTGTTCATCCAAACCCCCCCGCAACACTCACTGTTCATCCAATCGATCGGCTTCAGTTAGCAGCAGTAGTGAAGGAATCACTCCATCGGGTTCAGTTAACAGCCATCGATCGATCGCTCGGGTTCAGTAACGCGTAGCCTGCAGTGCAATCGCTCGGGTTCAGTTAGAGCCCAACGCCTCGCTCGGGTTTAGTTAGAGCCAACGCCTCACACACACGCGAGTACCTGTACGAGAGGAACGTGCATCGCTCCGCCCCCGACCTCCCACCATAACCGGCAACTCCCCGAAATTTTCCTCCCCCTCGCTTATACCATGGTTTTTTCCGTCATGGACGGCCCAAAGAATGTCATGCAGCTGCGTCTCCGGCCCGCCCAGGACGAAAAGCCCATTTTCTGTCATGATTTTTTGTCATAGAAGTAGGAGCCCACCACATCTATGATGATACCCGGTTTTGTCACAATTAACGTCATAGAAGTGTCATATGTATGATAGAAAAAAAATTCATTCGGCCCAAAATGTCACGGATGTGTCTTTTTTTTGTAGTGTGTCCTCCTCTCGTTCGACGACGAGCACTACACTCACAACTTGGTGTGTTGCAACTATGTATAACAACATGGGTTCGCCAACGTTCGGCGCGGCCATGATTGGGTTGCTTGCTAAAAGAGCCTTTATTTCCTCCAGTCTGGCCGTCACCGCGCACGTCCACTTGAAGTGTTCGGTTCGTCGAAGAAGGCAATAAAGTGGCAATGCCTTTTCTCCCAATCTGGAGATAAGGTGGCTTAAAGCTGCCACACATCCAGTTAGTTTCTGGATTTGTTTGAGATCTTTTGGGGTACACAACTGTGACAAAGCTCGGATTTTAGCTGGGTTTGCTTCAATTCCTCTATTGGAAACGATGAAGCCCAGCAGCTTTCCGGCGGGAACGCCGAAAACACATTTTCCCGGATTAAGCTTAATGTTTTATGTTCAGAGGTTATCGAACGTGAGCCTTAGATCATCTATTAAAGATTCGGCATGTCTGGTCTTGATGACTACGTCGTCGACATATGCTTCAACTGTTTTGCCGATTTGTTTCTCTAGGCATGTTTGAATCATGCGTTGGTAGGTGGCACCAGCGTTTTTGAGCCTGAAAGGCATAGTGTTGAAGCAGAAAGGCCTGTATGGGCTGATAAATGTCGTTGCAGCTTGATCGGACTCCGTCATCTTGATTTGATAGTATTTGGAGTATGTGTCGAGGAAACACAATGAGTCGCGTCCCGCAGTAGCATCGATAATCTGATCGATGCGCGGGAGAGGGAAGGGATCCTTAGGGCAAGCCTTGTTGAGGTCTTTGAAATCAACACATAGGCGCTAGGATTTATCCTTCTTTGGTACCATCACGAGGTTTGCTAGCCAATCCGGGTGTTTTATTTCTCTGATGAATTCGGCTTCAAGTAGTTTGGCTAGTTCCTCTCCCATAGCTTGTCGTTTGGGTTCTGAAAAGTGTCGTAGTGTTTGCTTGACTGGCTTATATCCCTTCAGTATGTTGAGATTGTGTTCGGCCAGCCTGCTTGGGATCCCCGGCATATCAGAAGGGTGCCAGGCGAAGATATCCCAGTTCTGACGTAGGAATGCCCGCAGTGTGGCGTCGATTGTGGGGTCCAGCTATGCCCCGATGGATGCTGTCTTTGTGGAGTCCGTTGGGTGGACTTGGAATTTGACTATTTCGTCTACTGGTTTAAAGGAGGTGGACTTGGATCTCTTATCGAGTATCATGTCGTCCTTATCCACTGTCGAGCGTAATGCGGTTAATTCTTCAGCCGCGAGGGCTTCGGACAATGCTTCGAGGGCCAAGGCGGCTGTTTTATTTTCGGCATGGAGTGCTATGTCTGGATCACTAGCAAGAGAGATAATTCCATTGGGCCCGGGCATCTTGAGCTTCATGTACCCATAATGGGGTATAGCTTGAAAGCTTGCAAACACATCCCGCCCTAACAAGGCGTGATATCCGCTAGTGAAAGGGGCCACCTGAAAGGTTATCTCTTCGAACCGATAATTCTTTGGCGTGCCGAATACCACATCGAGTGTGATTTTTCCCGCACATCGTGCCTCCCGGCTGGGAATAATTCCTCGGAAGGTTGTGCTGCTTTGCTCAATGCAGCTCCTGTGTATTTCCATTTTGTTGAGAGTTTCCTCATAAATGAGGTTTAGTCCGCTACCGTCGTCCATGAGCACTTTGGTGAGCCAGAAGCCGTCCACGATTGGACTGAGGACCAAAGCGGCTAGTGTCCGGACTGTTCTGAATTGCGGTTTGTCACTGGCACTGAAAGTTATGGCCATGTCATTCCAGGGGTTTATTGCTGCAACTTGGCAGACTTCGGCAAGGCTGCGGAGTACTTTCTTGCGCCTGTTACCTGAGGCGTGGGCATCGATTTCTTCGTGATTGGATCGAGCGACCTATGAGGGTACACCCTTTTTGTTTGGACGAGGGGTTTAGCGAGAGCCAGTGGATCCCAAAAGGCCACCTGAGTTTTCCAGGTGCTTTCCATCGCGCAGTACTTTTGTACTATGATCACCAAGTCATCGAAGCATGATACGTGACGGTGATTTATGGCGTTAAGGAGTCCCTTGTCCGTGCAATTTTTGCAGAATAATGAGATTGCGTCTTCATCACAACAGTCTTTGACCTTGTCCTTGACAAGGAGGAATCTGGCCCAAAAGTGATGTACCGTCTCTTGGGACTGTTGTTTGATGCGGGAAAGATCGCTTGAGTCTAGGTGGGTGGGTGTATTTAAGTCCGAACCCTGATCCGATCTCTGACCCAGAGCTTGAGGAGTTTCTGAGCTTAATAGTTTGGGTTCCAGGATGTCAACCAATTTTTCTGGCCCACAATCCGATTCTAAGTTCGGAGTTCTGGGCACGTCTTCCCGCGGGCAGGTATCTGGCTCGGTGAGCTCAAAAATCCGGACATATTTCGTCCTCAATATAGGGGAAGAGTTGTTGCATTGCTCCTCCACCACCGCTATCTGATGGGAGATCGGCGGAGATGCAAGCTCTCTCTGATCGGGTTTAAGCCCAATCCGATCGTAGTCCGAAGCGACTCCCAAAGCGGCGATGCGATCCAGGAGCCCGTTTAGAGATGATAACTCTGTTGGATCCATCTGCTCGGCGTATTCCGAGCTGACGTGGAGACGATTTTCGATAACCCGAGAAGTCATTGTCGGCCCGACGGCTGAACGGGCGATCAAGACGAAGCCACCCAGCCGGAGGGTTTGGCCTGAAGCCAGAGCTCCCCCGGAGGTGATGTTGTCCTTGATAACAAGGCGAGCCATCAATGAAAGCACCAATGTCGGTGTCAAAACCGGCGGATCTCGGGTAGGGGGTTCCGAACTGTGCATCTAAGGCTAATGGTAACAGGAGACAGGGGACACAATATTTACCCAGGTTCGGGCCCTCTCGATGGAAGTAATACCCTACTTCCTGCTTGATTGATCTTGATGATATGAGTATTACAAGAGTTGATCTACCACGAGGTCATAGAGGCTAAACCCTAGAAGCTAGCCTATGATTATGATTGTTCTTGTCCTACGGACTAAACTCTCCGATTTATATAGACACTGGAGGGAGCTAGGGTTACACAGAGTCGGTTACAAAGAAAAGAATCTTTATATCCGAATCACCAAGCTTGCCCTCCATGCAAAGGAGAGTCCCATCCAGACACGGACGAAATCTTCTATCTTGTATCTTCATAGTCGAACAGTCCGGCATATGCATATAGTCCGGCTGTCCGAGGACCCCTTAATCCAGACTCCCTCACAAGTTCTCTCAACAATAATAACATAATTAGATCATATAACAATCCCTCAACATGCAACAAAGAGTCAATCCAAAGTCACTAATAGCGGAGAACAAGCGAAGAGATTATTGTAGGGCACGAAACCACCTCAAAGTTATTCTTTCTGATTCATCGGGCTATTCCTATAAGTGTCACAAATAGCCCTAGAGTTCGTAGTAAAATAACACCTTAAGACACAAATCAACCAAAACCCTAATGTCACCTAGATACTCCAATGTCACCATAAGTATCCGCGGGTATGATTATATGGTATGCATCACACAATCTCAGATTCATCTATTCAACCAACACAAAGAACTTCAAAGAGTGCCCCAAAGTTTCTAACGAATAGTCAAGACGGAAATGTGTGCCAACCCCTATGCATAGATTCCCAAGGTCACGGAACCCACAAGTTGATCACCAAAACATGCATCAAGTTAATCAATGAATACCCCATTGTCACCATGGGTATCCCACGCAAGACATACATCAAGTGTTCTCAAATCCTTAAAGACTCAATCCAACAAGATAACTTCAAGGGAAAACTCAATCCATTACAAGAGAGTAGAGGGGGAGAAACATCATAAGATCCAACTTTAATAGCAAATCTCGCGATACACCCAGTTAGAGCGCAACGCCTCGCACACACGCGCGTACCTATATGAGAGAAACGTGCAAACCTCCATGCATCGCTCGGCCCCGACCACCCACCATAACTGGGTACTCCCCAAAATTTTCCTCGCCCTTGCTTCTACCATGATTTTTCCGTCATGGAAGGCACAAAGAATGTCATGTAGGTGCGTCTCCAGCCCGCCCAGGACAAAAAGCCCATTTTCTGTCATGCTTTTTTGTCATAGAAGTAGGAGCTCACCACATCTATGATGATACTAGGTTTTGTCACAATTACCGTCATAGAAGTGTCATAATCATGACACGAAAAAAATCATTCGGCCCAAAATGTCACAGATGTGTCTTTTTTTGTAGTCTTTGGGCTTGTGGCTCTCACTCCCTTTTGGGTGGCTTGCTCTCTCACTATTCTCTCCATGATGGGTGGTTGCTTGCTTGTCCGCGATCACTTGACTTGGTGACATAGGTCGTATCATGTGCTCCTTTCCCTTCATCTTGAAGCTATGGTGATTGGTTCTCCCGTTGTGGATGATGCCACAGTCGAATTGCCATGGTCGTCTAAGTAGGAGATGGCAAACGGACATAGGAACCACATCACATTCCAAGGTGTCTTCATATGCTCCAATCTTGAAGGAGACTTGATAGGTGTGCTCCACTTGAATGGTGCTGGAGTCGCTTAGCCATTGAACCTTGTAGGAACAATGATGCTTCATCTTGACCAATTGAAGTTTGGTACAAAGCTCTTCACTTGCCAAGTTGTGGCAACTGATACGTCTCCAATGTATCTATAATTTTTTATTGTTCCATGCTATTATATTACCTATTTTGGATGTTTATGGGTTTTACTATACACTTTCATATCATTTTTGGGACTACCCTATTAACCGGAGGCCCAGCCCAAATTGTTGTTTTTTTTCCTATTTTAGTGTTTCATAGAAAAGGAATATCAAACGGAGTCCAAATGGAATCAAACCTTCGGGAGAGTTATTTTTGGAACAAACGCAATCCAGGAGACTTGGAGTGGACGTCAAGAAGCAGACGAGGAAGCCATAAGGAAGGGAGCCGCGCCCTAGGGGGGTGGGTGCACCCCCCACCCTCGTGGGCCCCTCGTGGCTCCCCTGACCGACTTCTTTCGCCCATATATACTTGCATACCCTGAAAACATCCAGGAGCACCACGAAACCCTATTTCCACCGCCGCAACCTTCTGTACCCATGAGATCCCATCTTGGAGCCTTTTTCGGTGCTCCACTGGAGGGCTTCTACATCAACACCATAGCCTCTCCGATGAGTTGTGAGTAGTTTACCACAGACCTTCGGGTCCATAGTTATTAGCTAGATGGCTTCTTCTCTCTCTTTGAATCTCAATACAATGTTCTCCTCGATCTTCTTGGAGATCTATTCGATGTAACTCTTTTTGCGGTGTGTTTGTCGAGATCCAATGAATTGTGGGTTTATGATCAAGTTTATCTATGAGAAATATTTGAATCTCCTCTGAATTCTTTTATGTATGATTGGTTATCTTTGCAAGTCTCTTCGAATTGGCCTACTAGATTGATCTTTCTTGCAATGGGAGAAGTGCTTAGCTTTGGGTTCAATCTTGCGGTGTCCTATCCAAGTGACAGCAAGGGCAGCAAGGCACGTATTGTATTGGTGCCATCGAGGATAAAAAGATGGGGTTTATATCATATTGCTTGAGTTTATCCCTCTACATCATGTCATCTTGCCTAATGCATTACTCTGTTCTTATGAACTTAATACTCTAGATGCATGTTGGATAGCGATTGATGTGTGGAGTAATAGTAGTAGATGTAGAAACGTTTCGATCTACTTGTCGCGGACGTGATGCCTATATACATGATCATGCCTAGATATTCTCATAACTATGCACTTTTCTATCAATTGCTCGGCAGTAATTTGTTCACCCACCATAATAGTTATGCTACCTTGAGAGAAGCCACTAGTGAAACCTATGGCCCCCGGGTCTATTTTCCATCATATAAGCTTCCGATCTACTTTATTTTGCAATCTTTACTTTCAATCTATATCATAAAAATAACAAAAATATTTATCTTATTATCTCGATCAGATCTCACTTTCGCAAGTGGCCGTGAAGGGATTGACAACCCCTTTATCTCGTTGGTTGCGAGATTCTTGTTTGTTTGTGTAGGTACGAGGGACTTGCGTGTAGCCTCCTACTAGATTGATACCTTGGTTCTCAAACTGAGGGAAATACTTACGCTACTTTGTTGCATCACCCTTTCCGCTTCAAGGGAAAACCAACGCAGTGCTCAAGAGGTAGAAGCAACTTCCTTCGTTGATGATGACATTCATGGAACGACCATTGATGCCCACTTTGGTGTGGAAGATGTGGCAATGCTGCTCTTCCCCTTGTTGATGTTAGAGCGTCAAGACTTTGGAGACGACAAGTGCGGGACTCGAGTCTTCATCACAAAACACTTGGTCATCGTCGTCTTCATTCACGCGACGGTGCATGGCCACATGTTCAAGCTCTTCCATTTCTTCCTCACTCATCGAGTCATAGGTGGCATCGTCGTTGGCGATCATGGTGCACTTATTGGTACAATCGAATAACTTGTGGCCTCGGTCACCGCATGTGAAGCATTTGATCGAACTTGTCTTGACGGTCTCATCGGTTGGAGTAGATGATGATGAAGCTCTCGGCTTGAAGTTGCTTGTAGTAGGAGGATGACTTGAAGATGTCGAAGTTTTCTTGTAACTTGACTTGTCGGCGTTGCTTGGTGAATCCCTATGTCGAAGGATAAGGTGTCGTAGTCGTTGAAGCTTGGTTGTAGGAGGAGTCGTAAGACTTGGAAGAGAACTTGGCATACTTGAAGTCAGCTTGCACTTGTCTCACCACCTTGGTAGCTTGATGCACTAGCTCAATGAGGTTCGAGTAAGGTTGGAAGTCGGCAATCTTCTTGATAGGATGATTGAGTCCATTCAAGAAACATGCCATAGTTTGCTCATAGTCTTCCGTGATATTAGCTTGTATCATGGCAATCTCCATTTCTTGTAGTATTCTTCAAAGGTCTCCGTGCCTTGCTTCAGGAGTTGTAGTCGCTTGAAGAGGTCGAGATTATAGTATGTTGGCACAAAGCGCTCTCATGACATCCTTCATTTGAGTGCATGTGGTGATGGGTGGTTCACCTCTTGCTGCTCGGCACTCAATGACTTGCTCCCACCAAATGAGGACATAGTCTTGGAACTCAAGAGATGCCATGGCGATCTTCTTCTCTTCCTCATAGTTGTGCAAACAAAAGATCTTTCATCCATCTTATAGATTTACTTATTGATACAGGCTCCAGGATCGCCCACCTCGGCTCAGATATGCGCAAGAAGCTGAAAGCCGCCTACACCCTTATAGAGCAATTATATACCAGCGCACAACGATCCATTTGCACAATTGCGCACAAGAAACAACCACCAACCCTCATCAAGGACACTCTGGAGAAGCTATCTGCGCTGCCCCTGCGAGTCGACGAACTTAAGATATAAGCTGCAAGAGCCGGTGCACTCACCATGCTAACCCGGGCGAAAGCATGGCAAGCAGATCTTGACCCAGAAGATTTGGCTAACGGCTTCCCCAGCATGAAAGAGGATGGGTCTCCCTTCAGCGCAGAGGACTTTGCTTCAATAGCAAGGGAAATGCGTCCTCTAGCAAGCAAGCTAGCTGAAGATACTGACATGTCACATTATCAGGCGGTTTACGACACTGACAACAAGAAGGTCAAGGCGCCAATCCATGATTCACAGGACCTTACTCCTCCAATCCGTAAGCACACTTTTGCTCCTGACATTGACCCGTCCACACTTATTAGTGATGAGGTTGTATTCAAGGCTTTGACTGGGATCAACTGGGCAACCTCTGACTTCCAGCCAATGGGTGAAGAGGAGGAGGATGAACCGGTGTTGGATGACCCACAACCCTCAACTCGCCAAGGCCAAGACTAGTGAGCCGCCAGCCGGCTTAGCATCCGCCTGCCGTGATACTTTGCAAAAACACTTATTCTTTTGGGTCATCTGTTGCCTTGTAATAGGATAGCTTTAAAACAATTATCTGTCATGCCATCGCTCATGTTGATCTGCATAACACTGATGAGTTATTTTGATCTTCGTTGACGATCCAATGTTTATGCTCATACTCATTATCGACTTTTCCTAAGCACATTGTCATAAACCCTGCATACAAACAGAGCACAAATGCCTTGGCGGTTTACCCCAAGGCGGGTCAAAAATCCCCATATAACAAGCCATTGGTGACTGTAATGTCCATAACTAGGGCTGATTTATCAAAACCTCATATAATTATAACAAAATAAATATCATACATGTGATACATATGTGTATTGTCGGCTTACCAGGCCATATGCAATAAGGGCAACAGTCCAAATAGAGCGCAGTACTCTGTGTAATTTATTCATGCTGTCGGCTTATAATGCCTTAGACAGCAAAGGGTAACATCCCCCAAAATTTGAGAGTACAGGACCACAAACATATGATCATCATACACTGGCGACTTAACGTCCAAAGCCAGGCCAGGTTAACAAAACACCGGATGTTATCAAATAAAGATCCAAGCATCATGGCCCGAATCGAATTTCAACCATATATCAATATGGTACAAACAGAAATCACTAAAAAATAATCAAAGGTGATAGAAAACAGAAGGCCAAGGAATTCAAAGGCTGCCAAGCCTCAACATCAAGTGATATTCAAGGGCTGCACAACACTGAGTTACTCCTTAATTCAAACCTGTAAGCCGGGCCTCACATGACCAATCCATGTTTTAACTTTGACAATTTCAGGGTCTTTAAAAGATTAACTGTCAAGAGTACGGCGAGTCATTCCAGGATTACCTGGTCGGAGTGGCAAGCATACAAAGGCAGGATAACTCGGATTTTTGGTGAATACACATGGCGTCCAAGCCTATTACGAGGGACAATAAAGCTCCTGTTCATGTAACAAGAAGCCCCCAAGTAATATTTTGATCCAGGCGTACAAGCCGGATTAGTAGGGTAGTCACAGCTATGCTCAATGAGTAGGAAACCCCCAAGTGTTTGCAATCAAGGCATTCAAGCCGGATCAAAAGGGTAATCATAGCTATGCTCAATATGCAGGAAGCCCCCAAGTGACCTTATGAAGTAACAATAAAGACTCAGATTCTCAGAAATGAAATGACAGAGGCCCTGAATCATCAGGGATACCGGCTTTATTATACTAATCATAATATATACATTGGTAAAAGTATGTACATCATAAGAGCCGGTGGCTCAGGTGTAATGAGGCCGAAGATGAGCAATATTCCAGGCCGGTGGGTCTCCTCCTCCGACATGAGTGAGTCCTTATGGTCTCGAACATCGATAAGGTAGTATGACCCGTTATTCAGATTTTTTTCTGACCACAAAAGGCCCTTCCCAAGGTGGGGATAACTTGTGCATGTCAGTTTGATCCTGGATGAGCCGGAGCACCAAATCCCCCTCTTGAAAGGTCCTGGTCTTAACCCGGCGGCTGTGATAACGACGCAGATCTTGCTGGTAAATCACCGAATGAGCCGCCACAAGGTCACGCTCTTCATCCAACAGGTCAATAGCATACTAACATGCTTTCTCATTATCAGCTTCAACATAAGCCGCCACACGAGGTGAGTCGTGACGTATGTCACTAGGGAGAACCACCTCTGCTCTATAAACCATGAAGAAAGGCGTGTAACCCGTAGATCTGTTGGGGGTGGTATTGATACTCCAAAGCACTGAGGGTAATTCTTCCACCCAACAACCCAGTGTCCTCTGCAAAGGGACCATAATCCGGGGCTTGATGCCTCTCCAGATTTCTTGATTAGCTCGTTCAGCTTGACCATTAGACTGGGGGTGAGCCCCTGATGATACATCAAGCCGGATATGCTCTTGTTGACATAATTCTTTCATTGCCCCCTTAGACAGATTAGTACCATTATCAGTGATGATACTATGAGGGTACCCAAAACGAAAGATCACTTTTTTGATGAATTGAACCGCAGTGGCTGCATCGCATTTGCTGACCAGCTCAGCTTCAACCCACTTTGTAAACTTGTCAAAAACTACCAGGAGATGAGTCTTTTTATCCTTGGATCATTTAAAAGGTCCAACCATATCCGGCCCCTAGACTACAAACGGCCAAGTAATTGTAATCATCCTCAATTCTTGAGCCGGCACATGAGCTCGTCTTGAAAATTTCTGACAACCATCACATTTACTGACCAGATCTTCCGCATCAGCATGAGCCGTCAGCCAATGAAACCCATGACGAAAAGCCTTAGAAATGAGAGACTTAGAGCCGGCATGATGACCGCAATCTCCTTCATGAATCTCCCTTAGAATTTCACGGCCCTCCGCAGGAGAAATGCATCATTGAAACACCCCTGTAACACTGCATCTATGTAGCTCACCATTGATAATAGTCATTGACTTAGACCTCCGGGTTATCTGTCTGGCCAAGGTTTTAGCCTTAGGTAACTCACCCTGGGTCATATAAGCCAAATATGGAACAGTCCAATCAGGGATAACATGGAGAGCCGCCACCAACTGTGCCTCCGGGTCAGGAACTGCCAAATCTTCCTCCGTGGGCAACTTAATTGATGGGTTATGAAAAACATCAAGAAAAACATTAGGGGGTACCAGCTTACACTGAGACCCCAGCCGGCTCAAAGCATCAATGGCTTCATTTTTCCATTGATCAACATGCTCCACTTGATAACCTTTGAAATGACCAGCTATAGTGTCAACGTCTCGGTGATAAGCCGCCATGAGTGGATCCTTTGAGTCCCAAGTTCCTGACACTTGCTGAGCCACAAAGTCTGAGTTGCCAAAACACCTCACCCATCTTAGATTCATCTCTTTGGCCATCTAAAGACAATGGAGCAAGGCTTCATACTCAGTTGCATTATTAGTACACGGGAACATCAACCTTAAAACATAACAAAATTTATCACCTCGTGGGGAAGTCAATATAACTCCAGCCCCTAAGCCTTCCAATTGCCTAGATCCATCAAAGTGAATAGTCCAATATGTGATATCCAGCTTATCCTCAAGCATCTGCAATTCCATCCAGTCATTGATGAAATCCACAAGTGCTTGAGACTTTATAGCCGTTCGAGGCATATACTTCAAGCCATGGGGTCCAAGCTCAATGGCCCACTTAGCTACCCGACCTGTGGCTTCTCTGTTTTGAATAATATCCCCTAAGGAAGCAGAACTAACCACAGTGATGGGATGACCAAGGAAATATTGCTTCAACTTGCGACTGGCCATGAACATGCCGTAAACCAATTTCTGCCAATCTGGGTATCTCTGCTTAGACTCAATGAGTACCTCACTGACGTAATAAACCGGCCTTTGAACCAGATATTCCTTGCCTGGCTCCTTCCTTTCAACCACAACTGCCACACTGACGGCTCTGTTGTTTGTAGCCACATACAACAGCAAGGGTTCCTTCTTAATAGGAGCTGCAAGAAATGGCAGCTCATCCAACTGTTTCTTAAGCGCCTCAAACGCATCATTAGTAGCATCACTCCAGACGAAGTCATCTGTCTTTTTCATCATTTGATAGAAAGGGATGGCCTTATCTCCCAGGCAGCTTATAAACCAGCTCAAGGCCGCAATACGACCCACCAAACGCTGGACGTCATTGATACACGCCGGCTTAGCCAAAGAAGTGATAGCTTTGATTTTCTCTAGGTTAGCCTCAATGCCGTTCTCAGAAACCAGGAAGCCAAATAACTTGTCAGCTGGCACGCCAAAGACACACTTGGCTAGGTTAAGCATCATTTTATAAACCCAGAGATTGTCAAAGGTCTCTTTCAGATCATCTATGAAAGTCTCCTTCCCGGATTTCACAACAATATCATCCACATAGGTGTGAACATTGCGTCCAATCTGGACATGAAGGCAATTCTGAACACACTGTTGGTAAGTCGCCTGGCCACTCTTGATCCCAAAGGGCATAGACACATAGCAGAAGGCTCCAAAGGGAGTGATGAAAGTTGTCTTCTCCTGGTCCTTAACCGCCATCTTGATCTGATGAAAACCAGAACAAGCATCCAAAAAGCTCAAATGCTCACAACCGCCATAGCATCAATAATCTGATCAATACGAGGGAGAGCAAAAGGATCAGCCGGACAAGCCTTATTAAGGTCTATATAATCCATACACATACGCCAAGTGCCATTTTTCTTAAGTACCAGCACCAGTTTAGCCAACCACTCAGGATGAAAAACTTCAATGATGAACCCTGCCGCCAAGAGCTGGGCCACTTCTTCACCAATGGCCTTACGCCTCTCTTCATTAAAACGACGAAGAAACTATTTGACCGGCTTAAACTTGGGATCCACATTAAGAGTGTGCTCAGCGAGTTCCCTCGATACACCTGGCATGTCGGAAGGTTTCCATGCAAAGATGTCCTGGTTCTCACGGATGAACTCAATGAGCATGCTTTCCTACTTCAGATCCATATTAGCACTGATGCTAAACTGCTTGGACGAGTCGCCAGGCACAAAATCAACCAACTTAGGGTCATCTGCCGACTTAAACTTCAACAAAGGGTCATTTTTTGTGGTTGGCTTATTCAAAGGGGTCATATCTGTCGGGTCAACATTGTCCTTATAAAACTTCAACTCCTCAGTGGCACAGGCCGACTCAGCATACGCAGCATCACCTTCTTCACATTCCAGAGAATTCTTCCTATCACCATGCACCATGATGGTGCCCTTATGACCAGGCATTTTCAGATGCAAATAAACATAACATGGTCGTGCCATAAACATGGCATAAGCCGGCCGCCCAAACAGAGCATGGTACGGGCTTTTGATCTTCACCACTTCAAAGGTCAATTTCTCGGCTCTGGAATCATGATCATCTCCAAAAGCCACCTCCAGTGTTATCTTGCCCACTAGATACGCCGACTTACCAGGCACCACCCCATGGAAAACAGTAGAAGACGTCTAAAGATCTTTGTCAGTCAAATTCACATGACAAAAAGTCTCATAGTAAAGGATATTGATACTATTGCCCCCATCCATGAGCACCTTTGTAAGCTTATACCCTCCTACCCGGGGAGCGACCACCAATGCCAACTGACCTGGATTGTCAACCCGGGGCGGGTGATCCTCCAGGTTCCAAACAATAGGCTACTCAGACCACCTCAAATAACGAGTACTGCCGGCTCAACCGAGTTCATCGCCCGCTTATGGATTTTCTGATCTAGCTTGCACAGGCTTGTGGTGAACACATGATATTGACCACCATTCAGCTGCTTTGGATTACTCTGATAACCAGACTGCTGCTGATTCCCTTGGCCAGATTGCTGGTCAAAAACACCTTGATTACCTTGGCCTTGAAAACCAGAGCTTGAACCACCACCTCCAAAACCAGGCCCATGAGAGCGAGAACCTGAACCACCATGCGGGCCATGATTATTCTGGAAAAAAATTAGAGTTTCTATACTCTCTCATGAAGAAGAAATCCTTCCACAGATGACTGGCCGGCTTATCCTGGGTTCCGTGCTCCGGACATGGCTGATTCATCATGGTCTCAAGGTTGAACTTCGGCCCTCCAAACCGGGGTGCTTGCGCCTTACCCTTAGGACGCTGGTTATTATTCTGTGTATTGGTGACAGCCACGAAGTCTAACCCGCCGTCCGCCTTACGTTTACCATTGCCACCTTGACCCGCCGTGTTGTGTTGTCCCTTTGCATTGCCATTCTTCTTCCCCTTCCCAGTCTTCTCCTCATCAGACTCAGGGTCTTTAGTGCTATCAGAGTCGGCATATTTAACGAGAGCCGCCATGAGCTCCCCCATATCATTGCAATTACGCTTAAGCCGCCCCAATTTCTGCTAAGGGGAAGAAAACGGCAGTTCCTCTCTGAGGGAGTCCTGGACTAGGGGGTGTCCGGATAGCTGAACTATCATCATCGGCCGGACTCCAAGACTATGAAGATACAAGATTGAAGACTTCATCCCGTGTCCGGATGGGACTTTCCTTGGCGTGGAAGGCAAGCTTGGCAATACGGATGTGTAGATCTTCTACCATTGTAACCGACTCTGTGTAACCCTAGCCCTCTCCGGTGTCTATATAAACCGGAGGGTTTTAGTCCATAGGACGAACAACAATCATACCATAGGCTAGCTTCTAGGGTTTAGCCTCCTTGATCTTGTGGTAGATCCACTCTTGTACTACCCATATCATCAATATCAATCAAGCAGGAGTAGGGTTTTACCTCCATCGAGAGGGCCCGAACCTGGGTAAAAACATCGTGTCCCTTGTCTCCTGTTACCATCCGCCTAGACGCACAGTTCGGGACCCCCTAACCGAGATCCGCCGGTTTTGACACCGACATTAGTGCTTTCATTGAGAGTTTCTCTATGTCGTCACTGATAGGCTTGATGGCTCCTTCGATCATCAACAACAACACGGTCCAGGGTGAGACTTTTCTCCCCGGACAGATCTTCGTACTCGGCGGCTTTGCACTGCGGGCCAATTCGCTTGGCCATCTGGAGAAAATTGAAAGCTACGCCCCTGGCCATCAGGTCAGATTTGGAAGTCTAAACTTCACGGCTGACATCCGCGGAGACTTGATCCTCGATGGATTCGAGCCACAGCCGAGCGCGCCGCACTGTCACGATGGGCATGACTTAGCTCTGCTGCCGGACAGTGCCCTGGAGGCCGCACACGAGTCCGCTCCGATCCTCAATTCGGAGCCGGCTGCGCAAATCGAGGATGGGTGGCTAGACACCGCCTCGGGGGCTGATACATCTACGGTGATGGAGCCAAATACCGACCTCGTCCCTTGTGAGGCTCGTGACTCCAAGGTCCCGGACTCCTCGCCGGACTCCGAACCTCCCGCGCCCCTCCAATAAAATCCGATTGGGCGCCGATCATGGAGTTCACCGCTGCGGACATCTTTCAACACTCACCTTTTGGCGACATCCTGAATTCGCTAAAGTATCTCTCGCTATCAGGAGAGCCCTGGCTGGACTACGGTCAGGACGGTTGGGATGCGGACGACGAAGAAATTCAAACCCCACCCACCACCCACTTAGTAGCCACTGTCGACGATCTAACCGACATGCTAGACTTCGACTCCGAAGACATTGACGGTATGGACGACGATGCGGGAGACGACCAAGAACCAGCGCCTACTGGGCATTGGAAAGCCACCTCGTCATATGACATATACATGGTGGATATCCCAAAGGATGGGAACGGCGAAGGAACGGCGGAGGAAGACCCCTCCAAGAAACAGCCCAAGCGCCGGCGTCAGCGGTGCCGCTCTAAATCCCGCCACAGCAAGAATGGAGATTCCGGCACCAGAGATAATAACAACCCAGAGAGTGCCGAAGACAACCCCCTCCAGCAAGATTCAGCACAGGAGGACGGAGAAGCCAGCCCTCATGAGAGAGCGGCAGACGATGAGGTAGAGGATGATAATTACATGCCTCCCTCCGGAGACGAGGCAAGCCTCGATGCCGACGAATTCGTCGTGCCTGAGGATCCCGTCGAACAAGAGCGTTTTAAACGCAGGCTTATGGCCATGGCGAACAGCCTCAAGAAAAAGCAGCAACAGCTTAAAGCTGATCAAGATCTGCTAGCCGACAGATGGACTGAAGTCCTTGCGGCCGAAGAGCATGAACTCGAACGCCCCTCCAAAAGCTACCCCAAACGCAAGTTGCTCCCCCGATTAGAGGAGGAGGCATATAAACCTGCATCACCAGCGCACAATATGGCTAACCGACCACCTCGTGGCCGCGATAGAGAGGCCTCTAGGCCCTCCACCAGAACCGTACCCCGGCGCCGCTCGAAAAGTACGAAGCCACGAGGGAATGCGCCGGACTTGCAAGACATATTGGAGGATAAGGCAAGACAATCAAGATCGATCTACGGATCGCGTGGGTGCCCCACGATGTGCGACAACGACCGTCGCGCCGGATACAGCAACTCCGGCCGGGCCAAACACAGTAGACAAAGCTCGCTTGAGCTACGTCGTGACATAGCCCAATATAGAGGTGCCGCACACCCACTATGCTTCACAGATGAAGTAATGGATCATCAAATCCCCAAAGGATTTAAACCCGTGAATATTGAATCCTAAGATGGCACCATACCCCGCGGTTTGGATCGAAGACTATCTCCTTCATATCCACATGGCCCGCGGCAATGATCTTCACGCCATAAAATACCTCCCACTCAAGCTTAAAGGACCAGCTCGGCATTGGCTTAACAGCTTGCCAGCAGAATCAATTGGGTGTTGGGAGGACCTGGAAGCCGCATTCCTTGACAACTTCCAGGGCACATATGTGCGACCACCAGACGCCGATGACCTAAGCCACATAATTCAGCAGCCAGACAAATCGGCCAGACAATTCTGGACATGGTTCTTAACAATGAAAAATCAAACCGTCGACTGTCCGGATGCAGAGGCCCTCGTAGCCTTCAAACATAACATCCACGACGAGTGGCTTGCCCGACACCTAGGACAGGAAAAGCCGAAATCCATGGCAGCCCTCACATCACTCATGACCTGCTTCTGCGCCGGAGAGGACAGCTGGCTAGCCCGCAGTAACAACCTCAGTAAAAATTCTGGCAGTCCGGATAACAAGGACCGCAATGGCAGGTCGCGTCGCAACAAAAACAAACACCGCGTTAACAGCGATAACACTAAGGATATGACAGTCAACGCTGGATTCAGAGGCTCCAAACCCGGTCAGCGGAAAAAGCCATTCAAAAGAACTACTCCGGGTCCGTCCAATTTGGACCGAATACTCGACCGCTCGTGCCAGATACACGGCACCCCCGAAAAGCCAGCTAATCACACCAACAGGGATTGTTGGGTATTCAAGCAGGCAGGCAAGTTAATTGCTGAAAACAATGACAAGGGGCTGCATAGCGATGATGAGGAAGAGACCCGACCGCCAAACAATAGAGGACAGAAAGGTTTCCCCCCACAAGTGCGGACGGTAAACATGATTTACGCAACCCACATACCCAAGAGGGAGCGGAAGCGTGCACTAAGGGACGTATATGCGATGGAGCCAGTCGCCCCGAAGATCAACCCACGGTCCTCCTGCCCGATCACTTTTGATCGAAGGGACCACCCCACCAGTATCCGCCATGGCGGATTCACCGCATTGGTTTTAGACCCAATCGTCGATGGATTTCACCTCACCAGAGTCCTGATGGACGGCGGCAGCAGCCTGAACCTACTTTATCAGGATACAGTGTGCAAGATTGGGATAGACCCCTCAAGGATTAAACCCACAAAGACGACCTTCAAAGGCGTCATACCAGGTGTAGAGGCCAATTGTACAGGCTCAGTCACACTAGAACTGGTCTTCGGATCCCCGGATAACTTCCGAAGCGAGGAGTTAATCTTCGACATAGTCCCGTTCCGCAGCGGCTATCATGCTCTGCTCGGACGGACCGCGTTTGCAAAGTTCAACGCGGTGCCACATTACGCATACCTCAAGCTCAAGATGCCAGGCCCTCGAGGAGTCATCACGGTCAACGGAAACACTGAACGCTCCCTCCGAACGGAGGAACACACAGCGGCTCTCACGGCAGAAGTATAGAGCAGCCTCTTAAGGCAATTTTCGAGTCCGGCTGTTAAACGACCGGACACGGCCAAACGCGCCCGGAGTAACCTACAACAAGACCACCTGGCACGTTTCGAGCACGCGTAGCAATGCAGCCCCAACCCCAGCCCTTGCAAAATTGCAAGACTGGTCCTTCGCGTACATCACTACGCTCTGGAGATACCATGGGCATAGGGGGAGGGGCACGACCACGACAGGCCCAAAGCGTGGCTCAACCACACCAGGGGCTCCCAAGTGTGTCATTATTTTTTCCTTTTTCTTTTTTCTTTCCTACAGGACTCCGTTCACCAGAGGCCCTGTCCGGCAGTAGACCTGCCGAACTCACGATGCAACAGCCAGGGAAGGAGAAAGGCTATGACGAATACTCAGGTGGTCTCCATTATGAGCATTATACCTGTTTTATACACCATTCTGCAGCCTACCCCTGGAGGGGGACATGCTAATAGTTTCACCCCTTGCTTATCGCACTATTTGTATCGTTCTGCATTCAAGGCAGCACTTCTTGAATAAACAATACATCGCTTTTTGCTTATAATTGCATTTCCTTCTTATACATATGTTCATTTACGACACGTTGCATCCGTACACTTTGGTACGGCTAAATACACCAGGGGCTTAAGTTCCCCACATTATGGTGTGATAAGTCCAAACACTTCCACAAGTGCGGCACCCCGAACTTATAGCATTATATGCATCATCTCCGAATCATGTCTTGGGTCAATAGTTGGGTTTGCCCGGCTCCCATGTTTTGGTACCTTACGTTCCGTTGTATCGGCTAAGGTAGCACTTGGAGAACCACTTCGATTGCGCCCCAGTTGAGTTGGGCGAGCGCCTCAGTGGAGAAAGCTAAAACTGACCGTCATGATAAGGCGAGAGATGGTCGCTCTTCGAGAGGTTTTTTCGAGTCCCTAAAGACTTATGCCGCTTAGAGCGAGGAACCGGCTTTGTCCGGCCCAGGCGTGGATAGCGCCCCGAACTCGGTCTTCCGAACACTAGGGGCTTCGCCGAAATTTAAAATTATAGAATTCTATGGCTAAGTGAGAGTGTTCAAGCATTATAGGTCCGGTTGCCTCGTTCTTTGTGTTGAGCGCCTCCCTAGATGGACCCAAAAATGGGAACAAGAGCGCTCAAGTTTATCCCGAACACCCCAGCACTCGTGGCATGGGGGCTGAAGCCGACGACTTGCCATCTCTCAGATTTCATAAACGGTCGCACAGAAGGTAATATTTTAAATCAACAAGCGTTGCTTAGCGCACATGAACAAAGTTTTCAGAGCACAAGATAACGAAATGTGAGTCTACTCAAATATTACATCTTTGGAGCACTCACCCGCAATCATGTGGGCACCCTTCAGGACACTCTTATAATACATTTCGGGCGTGAGATACTCCTTGCCCGTCGGTGGCGCATCCGTCACAAGCTTCTCAGCGTCCATCCTGCCCCACTGCACCTTTGCACGGGCAAGGGCCCGACGGGCACCTTCAATGCATGCAGAGTGCTTGACGACTTCAACCCAGGGACACGCATCCACCAGCCACCGCACCAGGCCGAAGTAGCTCCCAGGCATGGCCTCCTCGGGGCACAGCCGAACTATGAGGCCCTTCATGGCCTGTTCGGCCACCTTGTGGAGCTCGACCAGCTGCTTCAGCTGGTCGCTAAGGGGCACCGGATGTCCGGCCTCAGCATACTGAGACCAGAAGACCTTCTCCGTCGAGCTCCCCTCCTCGGCCCGGTAGAATGCGGCAGCATCGGACACGCTGCAGGGCAGATCTGTGAACGCTCCTCGAGAGCTCCGAATTCAGGTAAGTAATAGGTAATTCACATTCACATGCTTGCTTTGCATGAAAAATGCCTTACCCGCCGCTATCTTCTTCAACGCCTCGATTTCCTAGAGGGCCTTGTGGGCTTCGGCCTTAGCGGCTTTGGCACTCTCAAGAGCCGATGCAAGCTCGGACTCTCGAGTCTTTGAGTCGCGCTCCAAACTCTCATGTTTTTCCACGAGAGCCTGGAGCTCTTGCTGCACCTCCGCCACCCGCGCCTCCTGCTTCTCTCGCTCGGCTCCTTCCACGGCCGCATTGCATTTAGCCGCGGACACCGCCTCCTTCAGGGTCGCCACCTCGTTCGTGGCCCCTATAGTACCAACGTTATCCTTGTTATTTCTCTTGCAACCAAATCCTTTTCTGTAAGGTACAACTTTAATAAGGTGTTACTCACCTTCCTTGTCCTCGAGCTGCTACTTGGCACGGCCGAGCTCGCTCTCGGACCGCTCGAGGCTTTGCTTCAAAGCATTGACCTCCGCAGTTAGTGCGGCAGTGGTCAACAGCGCAGCCTGCAATCCCATATTGACATATTTTTTTAGACTCCTGCATATATCCTTTTAGATCCTCAGTCCGACTTTTCTTTCCGAACACCGAACCGAGCATTAGGGGCTACTGTCTATGCGGTATTATATTACACATCTTAAAATTCTTACCTCAAAGCCTGTTAGAAGGCTGCTGCAGGCTTCGGTCAGCCCGCTCTTGGCGAGCTGAACCTTCTGAATCACCGCACTCATGACAGTGCGGTGTTCTTCTTTGATGGAAGCGCCGTTGAGCGCCTCCAGCAAGTTATCCGGCGCCTCCAGTTGGACGGAGGCCGCCGGCGTCACAGTCTTGCCCTTCTTACGAAGGGGCCGCTCGCCGGACTCCGGAACCACTGCAGGTTCCGGTGTGGAGTCTGGTGCGAAGTCCGGGAGGTTGCCCTGCGGCACCTCCGGGGCCTCCTCCTCCTGGCGGGTCCCTTCCTGGGATCCCACCTCGACGTCGTTAGCGTCACGAGGGGTGGAGGCGGTCGGAAGAGAATCCATATCCGACGTGCCCAAGGACCCGCTCGACGAAGCGAGAAGATCGTCCTTGGCCGGACTATAGATTGTATGCGGCATTAGAAAGACACCGCGTGGCAAAAAGAAAAATTATAAATCATCCAGGAGTCCGGATACTTACGATCTTGCCAGGGGCTTGGCCCTTGAGGGCCACTCCTCGTCGCCGTCGCCGACGCTGGCGGAGCAGTCCGGGGGAAGGGTCCTTCCCTTCTTGGACCCTTTGGCCTCCCTCGTTGGGGAGGCCTTCCTCTTCTTCTCTCCTCCCGCTGGGGGAGAGGCCTCTTTCTTCTCCTCCTCGTCCTCGTGGGAGGAGTCCGCCTCGGAGTCATCGGACGATGAGTCCGATACCACCTGACGTCGGGAACTCCTTCAGGTTCCCGTGGCCTTCTTCTTTGCCTTCTTCTCCGGCACCACGTAAAGTGCCGGGACCAGCAGCCCCGTCAAACGGGTGTCCGATGGGTCTTCTGGAAGGGGAGCCGGACAGTTAACCTGTCCGGACGTCTTCTGCCAGTCCTGTTAAAGGTATTGGGAGTTTAGATCCCGCATAGAGTCAAACTATGAAAAGCAAGTGTCCCATAAAGGATAACATAGCTTACCTCGCCAGCCGGATGCTGCGTGCTGAATCCGCGATCTTTGGTAGCGGATGCGGGAGCTTCGGCACCCTTGAACAGCACCCTCCAGGCAGCTTCGTATGTAGTGTCGAAGAGCCCGCTCAAAGTCCGGTGTTGTGCCGGATCAAACTCCCACAAATTGAAGTCCTGTTGCTGGCAGGGGAGAATCCGGCGGACGAGCATGACCTGGATCACATTGACAAGCTTGAGCTTCTTGTTCACCAGGGTATGGAGACAGGACTGGACTCCGGTCAGCTCTTCTGAACTACCCCATAGCAAGCCCTTCTCTTTCCAGGAGGTGAGCTGCATGGGGATGCCAGATCTGAATTCGGGGGTCGCTGCCCATTTAGGGTCACGCGGCTCGGTGATGTAGAACCACCCCGATTGCCACCCTTTAACGGATTCCACGAAGGCACCCTCGAGCCAAGTGACGTTGGGCATTTTGCCCACCATGGCGCCTCCGCACTCCGCTTGGCTGCCCTTCACAACCTTCGGCTTGACATTGAAGGTCTTTAGCCACAAGCCGAAGTGGGGCTGGATGCAGAGGAAGGCCTCACACACGACGATAAACGCCGAGATATTGAGGATGAAATTCGAGGCCAGATCGTGGAAATCCAGGCCGTAGTAGAACATGAGCCCCCGGACAAAGGGGTGGAGTGGGAAGCCTAGTCCGCGGAGGAAGTGAGGAAGGAATATGACCCTCTCATGGGGCCTGGGGGTGGGGCTGAGCTGCCCCTCGTCGGGGAGCCGATGCGCGATGTCGCTGGACAGATATACGGTGCTGCGCAACTTCTCAATGTGCCCCTCCGTAACGGAGGAGGCCATCCACTTGCCTCCCGCTCCGGACATGGCTGGAGAAGGTCGAGGTGAGATGTGCGGACTTGGGCGTTGGAGCTTGAGTGCGCGGAGATGGATAAGCAAAGGAGGAAGAAGGCGTAGGTAAAAAAGGTGGATCCTTATCCCCTTATATATGGGAGGACGAAAACTATGCGTCCCCACCGGCCTGGTAAAACTTGCTTATCTCCACCGCGCCACAATCAATGGCGCGGTTGGGTTACCCACGTCCGTATTGATGGGAATCCAGGAATAAGGGGAACACGATCTCTGCTTCGACAAGACGTGCCAAGGAAACCGCTTCGCTAAACGCGCTGAGGTGGTATAATAAAAACGATTCGAGTAAAGGCTTGGTAGTGGTGTGACGTCACGCCACAAAATACGTCAGCAGATTGAACTTGTGTAAATATTATTCTCTCTACGGTGGTATGTGGAATTTATTTTACAGAGTCGGACACTATCCTGGTGTTCACAATCTTCTATGAATTATTCGGAGGAGGAACCCGCCTTGCAATGCCGAAGACAATATGCGCGCCGGACTTATCGTCATTGAAGCCTGGTTCAGGGGCTACTGAGGGAGTCCTGGACTAGGGGGTGTCCAGATAGCCGAACTATCATCATCGGACGAACTCCAAGACTATGAAGATACAAGATTCAAGACTTCGTCCCGTGTCCGGATGGGACTTTCCTTGGCGTGGAAGGCAAGCTTGGCAATACGGATATGTAGATCTCCTACCATTGTAACCGACTCTGTGTAACCCTAGCCCTCTCCGGTGTCTATATAAACCGGAGGGTTTTAGTCCATAGGACGAACAACAATCATACCATAGGCTAGCTTCTAGGGTTTAGCCTCCTTGATCTCGTGGTAGATCCACTCTTGTACTACCCATATCATCAATATCAATCAAGAAGGAGTAGGGTTTTACCTCCATCGAGAGGGCCCGAACCTGGGTAAAAACATCGTGTCCCTTGTCTCCTGTTACCATCCGCCTAGACGCATAGTTCGGGACCCCCGACCCGAGATCCGCCGGTTTTGACACCGACACTCTCCAACATCAAGATTGTTGAACCGGCATTGATACTGTCCAATGAGTGTATAACAGCTGAGATCCGGCGCACCCAATTGGTTTTTTGGCTCACCTTCACCTTCGACGCAAGAATCCAAATCCAGATTCGACATAGGATGCTTGCATGTGTCCTTAAAATTTTGAATAAATCACCTTTTCAACTCCGCTCATGACCCAATGGAGTTAGCAGGCAGCCCTTTCAACCAAGTATGATCCGGCCCATCCAACATCATGGTGAAATATTTAGCACATGCATCATCACTGACATCTAGCATCTCCATAGCCAACTCATAGCTCTCAATCCAAGCCTCTGGGGGCTGATCCGTAGTGTAGTTAGGCACCTTGCAGGGGCCTTTGAAATCCTTAGGCAAGCGCTCATTGCGTTGAGCCGCCACTAAACACGGCACACCCAAGGTTCTAGAGGTCGCTCCTACCTCGACATACGCTGATGGATAAGCCGGAGATTGTTGTTGAGCCGCCAGCTGGGCCACCAACTCCGCCTCATGCCGCGCTCTGCCCTGGTCCACCAACGTTTGAGCCTCATTACCAGCGTGTGGCGGGTCAGGCCTATGAGGTTGATTGCGATGCCGCTCACTGCTCGACACGGCCGGTTCATCAATGTGTCTACTGTAACTCCGGCTCGGATGCGGGTCAAATGAATCCGATCACGAATATATGAATAAGCCGCCTGTTGAGCCACTGCCATCTAAAGAAGTTCTTCGGCTCTTCATATTTCCATCACCGCTGGCAACTCATCCTGAACTAGGAGAGCCGCCAATCGAGTAGCCGCAGCTATCATGTTATCCAAAGGATTAGAAAAATGACCCAGGGGAGTCAGAACATGCTGAGGAGGGGTCAAATTCAAACGTGGGGGTCTGTAGCTCGAGGCTGAACCGGTGCTCCAGCCGCCGGCGCCTCAACGGCTCGATCCATACCAGGCAGGTTACTAGTTCCTTCCCCAAGCGTGTTGAAAAGATTCCTCGCATCATAGACCGGGGGTAAACGACTCACATGCCTTCTGTTAAAGACAACATTTGATGCGTCCCGGTCCAACCTCTGGCGAAAGTTCTCTACTTGAAGCCGTTCTGCCTCCTTGTCCAAGGTGGCTCGCTCCATTGCCATCCGAGTGTTCTCAGTGTTTAGATCCTCCTTGGCTTGAGCTATCTCATCATGTAACTTTGCAATGTCCGTGTAATGCCGTGTTTGGTTCGCTGGGTTTACCTCCGCTGTTAGTAGTGTTGCCAGAGCATCCAATAGATCGGATAAGACTTGAGCCGGCAGGCGTACAGGGCCTCCTGCCCCGGCTGTCGTTGCCGTTGCTGACCCAGAGATCATCACTGATGCAGTTGAGGAATACTGCCCTGGTTGTGTACTGGCTATGAAGACTGTAACCCGGTTTGGCGGCTCGTAGGGGTCCGGAATACTGTCACCATCGGAACAGACCCCAAGCCCACCATCTTGAACTTGATACATGGAATTGGTCTTACTAGTTGAGGACTCATCGCCTGAATAGATGGCCGTCTCACCACCGGATTCAGATCCTCCCTATAGATCTACTCCTTGAGTAAAGCCAACAAAGACATGACTCGGGGTGGCTTGAACCTTGGCGGGTCGCGCGCGTTGAGCCGTCTCGATGATGTCGGTGCAGGTGTCCGGCTCAACTTCCAACTCACCAATCTTGCCGATGAAGACATGAATTCCGCTAAAGGGGACCCGGTACCCGTACTCAATTGAGTTGGCCTCGGGGCCCCAGCCCTCGTCATCAATGTAGAGCTTGCTGCGACGAATCTTAGTCATCCGGCCCACATCGTATATCTTGAGCCCTGCGAAGCTGTCCTTCAAGAACTCGAAACCACCATGCGCTGGCCCCACGGTGGGCGCCAACTAACTTGGAATTGTCACGGCAGATGCCCTAGCATAAGGACTTAGGTGTGGAGCCATCGCAACGTAGTCAGCTCGAAGGGGTTAAAACAGGACAAGGGACACAAAGAGTGTCGTGGAAAGGTCACGACAGATGTCCTAGCAAAAGGACTTAGTCATGGAGCCATCGCAACTAGGAAGCTTAAAGGGGTTAAAACAGGATAAAGGACACGGGAGTTTATACTAGTTCAGCCCCTTGCGGTGTAGGTAAAGGCCTAATCGAGTTTGAGGTGGAATTGCTTATGTCTCGATTACCAGGGAGCGAATCGCTTGACCTAGCTCTCGATCTGTTGTTTCTTGTCCTGAACCACCGCCGGGTCGTCCCTTTATATACAGAGGTAGACGCCCAATGGCTCACGGAGTCTTGGCCGGCTCATACACAGTGTCCGGCTCGGTGACTATCTATTCTTGCCTTACAATACAAGTCATACATATATGGCAGTTTATCTCTACGGGCCTTAAGCTGCCTTTGGGTATTGGGCCCTTAACTGAACCGACATCTTCAAATTCGTCTTGGGCTTCATATGATGAATTGCCATATGTATAACCCAGCCATCCTGGGCGGGTCATACCTAATAGTTATGTCCCCAACATTATGCCCCAGATTGATTTGAGCTCGTTCATGTCAATCTTCAATACTTAGAAAAAATCTTCTCTTCTTCATCTGTGCGAGAATTTATAACCAGCCATGACATCACCTTCTGAATTAGCGATAACCCGCCATGACGTACCTGTCATTAATTCACACTTTATCCAAATTATCTCAATGGATCTTTATCTTAATAACCGTTCCGAAAATCGAGGCGTCTGAGTAGCTGGATAACCATGTTTTGGCCTCCTCGTTTTTCGCGCCCATTTATTAGCCTTTCCTTACAAATAGCCATGACCAGTCTTCTTCTCATTCTCCCCCTTTTCAATCATCTTCTTCCTCTCGCGACCCTCTGCCGCTCGAGCTCCGCCGCCGCCGCAAAGCACACCGTCGTCTTCGTCCTTGGCTGCTGCATCACCCTGAACGAACCAGAGAATGGCGGCGCTCCTCCGCAGTCAACCTGCATCTGTAAGCACTCGTTCTCCTATACCCTAGATATACATTAGGGTTTCGACTGTTCGTCGTGTTCTTCATGGTTTTCTTCTTAGTCCTTCCACCGCAACACCTTTTGATCTAGAAACAGTATAAAACTTATGCGGTAGTTGTTTTGCTTTCACCTTCAATACCAGCGGACCCCCTTTCTTTGGAAAGAGATCTCATTAGAGCTTATGAACTCCATGTACTGGTTTTTTAGGCCTTGAATTATTTCCTTTTTCTGAACTGTCGCTGATCTGAAATAATATTTGCAATCTATGAAATTTGTTTGTGTCATACTTAGCAAAAAAACTGCACATAGATAGATCAACCTAGTCATGGCGATTCATACCACCGAATTTAACTGCAATGATCAATAGATAACATCAAACTGCTCATGGCGGCTTACATAACCTGACGTAATTAGTCATATACCATTAGTCCCCTTTGTAAGCCGCCATTCTGAATATGTGCCATAATACTTTTTCCTCCGGCTTAAATTTGAACCGGCAAATTTATTATTTTTTAGGCTTCCTTCTTCATAATGCCGCACAAAACAACCACTTCCTGTAACTGGGTTTGCTCCATCGTCACGAATAATACACTGGATGACTTTGTGAAAACAAACTATCTGCCCAAAAAGGATGTCATGTCATACTGTGCCCCTAAGCCGATAGAAGAAAAACCTCAGCCCAAAGAAGGGGAAGTCATTGTCTTCACTGATCACATGAACCGGGGCTTTTCGCCGCCCGGCTCTAAGTTTTTCAGAGACGTTTTGCGCTTTTTCGATCTCCATCCTCAAGACATCGGACCCAATTCCGTGTCTAACATATGCAATTTTCAAGTGTTCTGTGAGGTGTACCTTAAAGAAGAGCCCATCTTGGAACTTTTCAGAGAATACTTTTACTTGAACCGCCAGAATGAATACTCCAATGGACCTAGCTTGGAACTTGGCGGGGTCTCAATCCAACGACGGAGAGACGCCATTTTTCCGTATGCGCAGCCACCAAGTCATCTCAAGGACTGGAACTAGACATGGTTCTACTGCCAAGATACTTCTCCGGCTGATGAGAACCCACTGCCCGGCTTCCACGCCCTGTGTCTCGAATCCAATCATCTGCTCCCCGACAAGTTGTCAGCTGCTGATCGCCAGAAGCTCGCCCCTACCATTGCAAAAGTCAAAGCTCTATTGGGGAACGGCTTAAATGGCATTGATTTAGTTTGGTGCTGGGTTGCATGGCGGATCATCCCTTTAAGCCGCCGCTCCGGTTTAATGTGCACTTACACTGGTGACAGAAAGGATCGTCTGCGCCACAGCCCCGAGGAGTTACCTGATGTCCTTATCAATGAGATGAAAAAATCTCTTCTGAATGAGAGCCTGGCTGATTGCAGCAGGGTGGGCCTAAGCCCTTTCTGCAAGTCTAACCCGGCACCAAAACTAAGTCGCCGAACCAGCTATTTTATCTTCATCCTTAATACTTTGTTTTAACTCAAACTTGACGATTTTCACAGGCTGATGATGACTTTTGGAATAAAGAGTATGACCATGAAGCTGCAAAGAGAGCCAGGAAGGCCAACAAAGCCGCCAGGAGAGCCACCAAAAAAGAGGAAAGAAGCCCAGCGCTTCTGAATTACTTCAACTGGAGGACACCTCTGAGTTAGAGGTAGCCCTTGATTCTCTTTGGCTCTTTTTTCAACCATCTTATTGACACAGACTATCATCAGGAAGACACGGGAATGATTCAAGGAGTGGAAGAAAAGGTAACTATTATTTCCTCCGACTCCGAGCCTTTGACAAGACAAAAAATCCGAAGAGTAACCCGGAAAGTAAGATTTTCACACCCCTTAGCTCATTTGGATCCTCACTTTATTTTAAAGCAATGGCAGCACGAGAGCCAACGTCAAACTTGGACAAGCAAGGATGCGGAACTCTCCTCCGGCTTGCCGAACACGCCAAGGAAGCGTCGAAATGAGGTCACCCCCGACTTAAACTCTTTTTATCCTTTGGCGGGTCTTACTCGTCAACCACTCAACCCTTTCGACTCAAATTATCAGGATACATCTCATTCATCTTCCGGCGATTCAATTCAGTCGACAATTTACTTATCATTTACTCATTATAATCCTTTTATACTTGTACTGACCTTTTTGACCCATGCAGTGGAAAAGCAAAGCCCAGCAAGAGGGAAAAGAAGAACAAGTCGGCCGAAGAGCCGACAGTCCATAAGCCGGAGCTGCAAACCGCAACACCTAAGGCCTCTGTTCCCGAGCCGCTCGAACCAGTTCATGACATGCCAACAACGACTGCTAACCCCCCTGTTGATCAAACCACTGATGGCTCTTTAAACCCTGAAGCTTCAAGCCCTGTCAAGACAGCCAACCTGCAAGATGTTGATGTAGAGATCACCAAGACTGGCTTTACTGAACCGGGGAGACCTACTGTGCTAGCAAAACATTCTGCTAAGGAAGAGCATGTTGAGCCATGCAAAGTACAATTTGATATCGCCAACTATGCTCAACTAGGCATTGGTGAACTATACTTTGGCTTTCTCAGCCAAGTACATAGTAGCCGTGATCTTGAAGTGGACATGGTGAAGCAGATGCATCTTAAATTTGAGGTATGATCTCTTCAACTCGTAGATTATGCATATCCTGCCAGCCCCCAAGTTTACTGCTCATTTTAAATATGCTATAGACTTGATCAACATCCGGCTTAAATTGTGTAGCCCTTATGAGCCGGCTATGGCCGGTTCTAGCACCAAGGTGTCATCATAAAATTGCAACTAGACAAGAAATATGCATTAGCCCCCAAGTGCCAAGTACTCTTTGCTCGCAAAGTGCTTGGGACTTATTCACTTAAGCCGCCACTTAGATAAAACTTTCGGTAGACATTAGCCCCCAAGTGCCAAGTGTTGTTGCATGCAAAAGACTTGGGACTTTATATGTTGAACTAATGCTTGAATTATAATGTTGATCCAGTTTATGAACAGACCACCACTGCTGAACTTCAAACCGAGCTGTCTGATTTGAAGACCCGTCTGGAACTGCAAGAGACTGAAACCCAGAAGGCGAACTCAAAGTTCGGATTTAGCATGGGTGAAGCGGAAAAACTGAAAACCGGCTTTGAAACTGAAAAAAGTGCCTGGGCTGAAGAAAAGATTGAGCTAACCCAACGGGTAGAAAAGGCAGAGGCGGCTCTTGAAGAAGCCACCACTGAATTGACCGGCTTAAAACACCAAGTATCTCAGATGGTATCTGCTATTTTTGGTAACTCTCCTGATGACTGTCAAACTTTGAATATCCTCCTTGATGATATTATCTGCTCTTAACTCCTTTGTAATTATTATGCAGGCCCTAGGAGCAGCAATCTCAACCAAGACATGCTTGTAAAGCTAAAGGCGATTTACACATTAGTAGAGCAGCTTTATACTGGTGCTCAGCGTGCATTAGCCACAATTGCTTTGTCCAATGAAGCCCCCACACTCTTGGTTGATGTGCTAAGGAAGCTTTCTGTACTACCCCGATGGTTTAATGAAATAAAGCGATCATCTGTAAGAGTCGGAGCCGTGACTGCCTTAAGCTGGGCCAAAGCATGGCTACTAGAATTAGACCCAGCCGACATCTCTATTGTGTATCCAAGCCTTAAGGATGATGGCACTCCATTTGAATAGAAGGACTTCGCTGCTTGCGTGAAGGAGATACGTCCTCTGGCCAGCCTGATTGCCAATGAGACAAACCTCACCAAGTACCATCCGGCTTATGACGTGGGAAATCAGAGGATGCCAACACTGTCTTATAAATTGACAGACCTGACCCCCCCAATCCGTAAGCACACATTTGCCCCTGAAGTTGACCCGTCCAAGCTAATTGATGATGAAGCTGAGTTTCAAGCTTTGAATGGCATTGATTGGTCATCATCAACCTTCCAGGACGTAGAACGGGACAAAGAAGCGGAGAGGGTTGATCCAGAAGCCTCAGGCCAGCAGAGGCAGGAAGATTGATCCATTGGGCGGTTCATACCTGTGACTTTGAAAAACAGTTGATCATTTAGACTCAGGGAGTCATGTAATAGGGTAGGAATGACTTTGCTCTGTCGTGCCATCGTGCACATTTTGGTGATCAACACTGTTAAGCCCCCTCTTATATTTACCCTTTCTACACTTATCATTTGTTTGACTTGTGCATAAGAATTGAACTATCTTGCACACAGAAATAGATCACAAGATCCCTTGGCGGTTTACCGCCGGGCAGGTCATAATATCTCACATATAACCACTGATGTATAAAAAAGAGTCATAGATAGGCCTGGTATGAATCAGAACTTGAAATATAACTATAATAATAATATCATACTTGTGATATTGAATTTGTACTGCCGGTTTATATGACCTGTGCAGTAAGGGTGATAACTCTATCTTTAGAAGCCACAACTTCCAAATGTTTATGATTGTCATATGCTGACAACTTATCATTCAAAGTCAACCTGGGTTAATCGAAACCACATATATGCTTCAGATGTAAAAAAGTATCAAGAGAAACCCGAACGACTATTTCAAAAAACTTAAATCAACAAGGAGAGAAAAAACATGAGGCTTCTGATTCGAATACGATCGGTAAGCCAGACCAAAAGGGTTAACGACTATGTTCTCTTTGGTGAATACACCTATGTTTGCACAGGCAGCCCCCAAGTGGTTTTTGGCATTGCGCCGATCAAGAGGATACCGACAGCTATGTTCTCTTTGGTGAAGACACCTATGTTGAATAGGAAGCCCCCCAAGTGACCTTGAAACTTTTTTAACGACTTCGATTCGAATACGATCAGAGTCGGACCAAAAGGGGTTAATCTATGATTTGAATACGATCCAGCCCCCAAATGATCAAGTTGTTTGAACAGCTATGATTCGAATACGATCAGGAAGCTGTGCCAAAGGAGTTAAGCTAGATTCGAATACGATCAGCCCCCAGTGGTCTAAATATTTAGCGACTCTGATTCGAATACGATCAGGGTCGGACCAAAAGGGGTTAAGCTATGATTCGAATACAATCCAACCCCCAGATGATCAAGAGGTTTTAACAGCTATGATTCGAATACGATCAGGAATCTCTGCCAAAGGGGTTAAGCTAGATTTGAATACGATCAGCCCCCAATGGTCCTTTATGATGACGAAGACACATGATCTTTTGAAGATAAATCAACAGAGGTCCCACTTTATTATAATCATCATAATATATACATGGTAAAAATATGTGCATCATAAGAGTCGGTGGCTCATGTGTAGTAAGGCCGAAGATGAGCGATATTCCACGGCAGATGGGTCTCCTCCTCCAACTTACATAAGTCTTTGTGCTCTCAAACATCGATAAGGTAGTATGACCCGTTGTTCAAATTCTTGCTGACCACAAAGCGCCCTTCCCAAGGTAGGGATAACTTGTGCATGTCAGTTTGATCCTAGATGAGCCGGAGCACCAAATTGCCTTCCTAAAAGGTTCTGGATTTAACCCGACGGCTATGGTAATGGTGTAGGTCTTGTTGATAAATAGCCGAACGGGCTGCTGCAAGATCGCGCTTCTCATCCAACAGGTCAAGTGCATCCTGATGTGCCTGTTCATTATCAGCTTCAACGTAAGCCGCCACGCGAGGAGAGTCATGACGGATGTCTCTAGGGAGAACCGCCTCTGCTCCGTAAACCATGAGGAAGGGCGTGTACCCGTAGACCTGTTGGGGGTAGTATTGATACTCCATATCACAGAAGGCAACTCCTCCACCCAACAGCCCGGCGTCCGTTGCAAAGGAACCATAAGTCGGGGCTTGATGCCTCTCAAAATCTCTTGATTGGCTCTTTCAGCTTGACCATTGGATTGAGGGTGAGCTACTGATGATACATCAAGACGAATATGCTCACGTTGACAAAACTCTTTCATAGTACCTTTGGACAAGTTAGTGCCATTATCAGTTATGATACTGTCGGGAAAGCCAAAACGGAAAATCACCTTTTTAATGAATTGAACCGCCCTTGCCGCATCACACTTACTGGCCGGCTCTCCTTCAACCCACTTTGTGAATTTGTCAACCGCCACCAAGAGGTGGGTCTTTTATCCTTGGACCTTTTAAAAGGCCCAACCATGTCAAGCCCCCAAACTGCAAACGCCCAAGTAATTGGAATCATCCTCAATTCTTGAGCCGGCACATGAGCTCGTCGTGAAAATTTCTGGCAACCATCACAATTACTGACCAGATCCTCTGCATCAGCGTGAGCCATCAACCAATAAAACCCATGACAAAAAGCTTTGGCCACAAGGGACTTTGACCCGGCATGATGACCATAATCTCCTTCATGAATCTCACGAAGAATCTCTTGGCTCTCCTCAGGAGAGACACAACGCTGAAACGCCCCAATGACGCTGCGATGGTGTAACTCGCCATTAGAAATTGTCATTGACTTAGACCGTCGGGTTATCTGCCTGGCCGAAGTTTCATCCTCAGGTAAATCGCCCCGGGTCATATAAGCCAAATATGGTATCGTCCAATCTGGGATGACGTGAAGAGCTGCCACCAATTATGCTTCCGGGTCAGGAACAGCGAGATCTTCCTCTGTAGGAAACTTGACAGAAGGGTTATGCAGAATATCCAAGAAAGTGTTAGGTGGCACCGGCTTACACTGAGATCCCAACCGGCTTAAAGCATCAGCCGCCTCATTTTTCCTGCGCTCAATGTGTTCCACCTGATAACCCTTGAAATGTCCAGCAATGGCATCCACCTCGCGGTGATAAGCCACCATAAGCGGGTCTTTGGAATCCCACTTGCCTGAAACTTGCTGAGCTACCAAGTCTGAGTCGCCAAAACATCTTGCTACATCTTGAGCTTGCGTTGGTTTTCCTTGAAGAGGAAGGGGTGATGCAGCAATAGTAGCGTAAGTATTTCCCTCGGTTTTTGAGAACCAAGGTATCAATCCAGTAGGAGGCTCCTCAAAAGTCCCACGCACCTACACAAACAAACAAGAACTCGCAACCAACGCAATAAAGGGGTTGTCAATCACTTCAAGGCCACTTGGGAAAGTGAGATCTGATAGAGATAATATGATAAGATAAATATTTTTGGTATTTTATGATATAGATTGGAAAAGTAAAGATGCAAAATAAAAGTAGATTGAAAGCTTATATCATAAGAGATAGACCCGGGGGCCATAGGTTTCAATAGTGGCTTCTCTCAAGATAGCAAAAGTATTACGGTGGGTGAACAAATTACTGTCGAGCAACTGATAGAAAAGAGAATAATTATGAGATTATCTAGGCATGACCATGTATATAGGCATCATGCCCGTGATAGGTAGACCGACTCCTGCCTGCATCTACTACTATTACTCCACACATCGACCCCTATCCAGCATGCATCTAGAGTATTAAGTTCATAAAGAACAGAATAACGCATTAAGAAAGATGACATGATGTAGAGGGATAAACTCATGCAATATGATATAAACCCCATCTCTTTATCCTCGATGGCAACAATACAATACGTGCCTTGCTGCCACCGCTGTCACTAGGAAAGGACACCGCAAGATTGAACCCAAAGCCAAGCACTTCTCCCATTGCAAGAAAGATCAATCTAGTAGGCCAAACCAAACTGATAATTCGAAGAGACTTGCAAAGATAACTTAATCACACATAAAAGAATTTAGAGGAGATTCAAATATTTCTCATAGATAAACTTGATCATAAACCCACAATTCATCGGATCTCGACAAACACACCGCAAAAAGAGTTACATCGTATAGATCTCCAAGAAGATCAAGGAGAACATGGTATTGAGATTCAAAGAGAGAGAAGAAGCCATCTAGCTTATAACTATGGACCCGAAGATCTACGCTAAAATACTCTCAACTCATCGGAGAGGCCTTGGAGATGATGTAGAGGCCCTCCATGATCGATTCCCCCTCCGGCAGAGCGCTGGTGAAGGCTCCAAGATGGGATTTCGCGGATACAGAAGGTTACGGTGGTGGAAATAGTTTTTCGTGGTCACTTCTGACGTTTTTGGGGTACATGGGTATATATAGGAGGAAGAAGTAGGTCGGTGGACACTCAAGGAGCCCATGAGGGTGGGGGGCGCGCCCATCTGTAGGGGGCGCGCCGGGTACCCTCATGGCCGCCTCCCTTGTTTGTTGACTTCCACTTCAAGTCCTCTGGATCACGTTTGTTCCAAAAAGATCGCTCCCAAAGGTTTCATTCCGTTTGGAATCCGTTTGATATTCCTTTCCTTCGAAACACAGACATAGGCAAAAAAACAGCAATACGGGATGGGCCCTCCGGTTAGTAGGTTAGTCCCAAAAATGATATAAAATTGTAAAGTAAAGCCCATAAACATCCAAAACGGGTAATATGATAGCATGAAACAATCAAAAATTATAGATACGTTGGAGATGTATCAAGCATCCCCAAGCTTAATTCCTGCTCGTCCTCGAGTAGGTAAATGATAAAAACAGAATTTTTGATGTTGAATGCTACCTAGCATAATTCTCAATGTAATTTTCTTTATTGTGGTATGAATGTTCAGATCCAAATGATTCAAAATAAAAGTTCATATTGACATAAGAAATAGTAATACTTCAAGGATACTAATCAAAGTAATCATGTCTTCTCAAAATAACATGGCTAAAGAAAGTTCATCCCTACAAGATCATATAGTTAGGCTATGCTTCATTTTTGTGACACAAAATGCCCCCATCTTGCACACCCCTGATGACAAGCCAAGCAATTGTTCCGTACTTAAATAATCTCAAACTTTTTCAACTTTCACGCAATACATGAGCGTGAGCCATGGATATAGCACTATGGGTGGAATAGAATATCATGATGGAGATTGTGTGGAGAAGACAAAAAAGGAGAAAGTCTCACATTGACGAGGATAATGAACGGGCTATGGAGATGCATATCAATTGATGTCAACATGAGGAGTAGGGATTGCCATGCAACGGATGCACTAGAGCTATAAATGTATGAAAGCTCAATAAAAAGAAACTAGTGGGTGTGCATCCAACTTGCTTGCTCACGAAGACCTAGGGCATTTTGAGGAAGCCCGTCGTAGGAATATACAAGCCAAGTTCTATAATGAAAAATTCCCACTAGTATATGAAGGTGACAACATAAAAGACTTTCTTATATGAAGAACATGGTGCTACTTTGAAGCACAAGTGTGGAAAAAGATAGTAACATTGCCCCCTTTTTTATTTTCTTTTTTTCTTTTTTCTTTTTCTTTTTTTGGGCCTTTATTTTTTTACTTTTGGCCTTTTTTGGCCTTTCTATCTTTTTTTGGCCTTTCTTTTTTTTATTTGGGGTCAATGCTCTAATAATGATGATCATCACACTTCTATTTATTTACAACTCATAAATTACAACCCAAAACTAGAACAAGATATGACTCTATATGAATGCCTCCGGTGGTGTGCCGGGATGGGCAATGAATCAAGAGTGACATGTATGAAAAATTATGCATGGTGGCTTTGCCACAAATACTATGTCAACTACATGATCATGCAAGGCAATATGACAATAATGATGTGTGTCATGATGATGAACGGAATGGTGGAAAGTTGCATGGCAATATATCTCGGAATGGCTATGGAAATGCCATAATACGTAGGTATGGTGGCTGTTTTGAGGAAGATATAAGGAGGTTTATGTGTGATAGAGCGTATCATATCACGGGGTATGGATGCACCGGCAAAGTTTGCACCAACTCTCAAGGTGAGAAAGGGCAATGCACGGTACCGAAGAGGCTAGCAATGATGGAAGGGTGAGAGTGCGTATAATCCATGGACTCAACATTAGTCATAAAGAACTCATATACTTATTGCAAAAATCTACAAGTCATCAAAAACCAAGCACTAAGCGCATGGGATAGATTGGTAGGAAAAGACCATCGCTCGTCCCCGACCACCACTCATAAGGATGCACAATCTAAGAACACCTCATGTTTCAAATTTGTTACACAACTTTTACCATACGTGCATGCTACGGGACTTGCTAACTTCAACACAAGCATTCTTTAAATTCATAATAACCCAACTAGCATGACTCTAATATCACTACCTCCATATCTCAAAACAATCATCAAGTATCAAATTGATCATAGCATCCAATTCACCTCCTATGATAGTTTCTATTATACCCAACTTGGATGCCCACCATTCTAGGACCAATTTTATAACCATAGAAAATACCATGCTCTTCTAAGAGACTCTCAAAATAATATAAGTGAAGCATGAGAGATTAACAATTTCTACAAAATTAAGCCACCTCCATGCTCAAAAAGATATAAGTGAAGCACTAGAGCAAAAACTATCTAGCTCAAAAGATATAAGTGAAGCACATAGAGTATTCTAATAAATTCCAATCAAGTGGGTTTCTCCCAAAAGGTGTGTACAGCAAGGATGGTTGTGGTAAACTAAAAAGCAAAGACTAATATCATACAAGATGCTCCAAGCAAAATACATATCATGTGGCGAATAAAAATATAGCTCCAAGTAAAGTTATCGATAGAAGAAGACGAAAGAGGGGATGCGTTTCGGGGCATCCCCAAGCTTAGGCTTTTTACTATTCTTGAATATATTGGGGTGCCATGGGCATCCCCAAGCTTAGGCTCTTGCCACTCCTTATTTCATAATCCATCAAATCTTTACCCAAAACTTGAAAACTTCACAACACAAAACTCAACAGGAAATCTCATAAGCTCTGTTAGTGCAAGAAAGGAAAACCACCACATAAGGTACTATAATAAACTCATTATTTATTTATATTGTTGTTAAACCTACTGCATTCCAACTTATCTATGGTTCATACCCCTACATACTAGCCATAGATGCATCAAAATAAGCAAACAACACACGAAAAGCAGAATCTGTCAAAAACAGAACAGTCTGTAGCAATCTATAACTCCCGAATACTTCTGGAACTCTAACAATCCTACCAAAATAGGAAGTCCTGGTAAATTTGTCTGTTGATCTACAGCAAAATGAATCAACGCAAAATCACGTTTCTGTAAATTAATAAAATTATTTTCGTGCGCCCAAAGTTTCTGTTTTTTTTTCAGCAGAATCAAATTAACTATCACCATAGGTTATCCTATAGGTTCTACTTGGCACAAACACTAATTAAAACAACAAAAACACATCTAAACAGAAGGTAGATGCAAAATTTATTACTAAACAGAAGAAAAATCAAAAAATAAAATAAAATTGGGTTGCCTCCCAACTAGCGCTATTGTTTAACGCCCCAAGCTAGGCATAAAAGCGAGGATAGATCTAAGTAGTGCCATCTTTGGCACTCAATTCATAAGTAGCTCGCATGATGGATTCATAAGTTAATTTGAATTTCTTTCTTGGAAAGTGCTCCAAGCCTTTCCTTAATGGGAATTGGAATCTAATATTGCCTTCCTTCTTATCAATAATCGCACCAATCGTTCTAAGGAAAGGTCTACCAAGATTGCAATATATATCAAGAACGACAAAATCTACGGGCACCAAATTCATATTTGCAATAATAAGAACATCATTGATCCTTCCCATAGGATTTTTAATGGTGGATCCCACAAGGTGCAAATTTAAAGAGCAATCATCAAGATCATGGAAACCTAGAATATCACATAAAGTTTTTGGAATCGTGGAAACACTAGCAACCAAATCACACAAAGCATAACACTCGTGATCTTTAATTTTTAATCTTTATAGTAGGTTCCCACTCACCATTAAGTTTTCTAGGTATAGAAACTTCCAAATTAAGTTTTTCATCATAAGATTGCATCAAGGTATCAACAATATGTTTGGTAAAAGCTTTATTTTGACTATAAGCGTGAGGAGAATTCAAAACGGATTGCAACAAGGAAATACAACCTTCTAAAGAACAATTATCATAATTAAATTCCTTGAAATCCAAGATAGTGGGTTCAATGCTATTTAAAGTCTTGACCTCTCCAATCCCACTTTTACCAAATTTAGCATCAAGATCTAAGAACACAGAATCATTGGGACGCCTTTTAACGAAAGTTGACTCATCTCCAATCCCATCATTATTAAGATTCATATTCCAAAACAAAGATTTAATAGGGGACACATCAATAACTTTTAGATCTTCATCATTATTTTCATGGAGACTAGAAGAACACGCCTTTACAAAGCAATCTTTCTTAGCACGTAATCGAGTGGTTCTTTCTTTGCACTCATCAATGGAAATTCCCATAGCTTTGAGAGACTCATTGATATCATGCTTAGGAGGAGTAGATCTAAGTTTCAAAGAATCAACATCAATCGAAAGTCTATCAACGTTCCTAGCCAAATCATCAACTTTAAGCAATTTTTCTTCAAGCAAGGCATTAAAATTCTTTTGAGAGATCATAAATTCTTTAATGCTATTATCAAAATCAGAGGGCAACTTATTAAAATTACCATAAGAATTATTGTAGGAATTTCCATAATTATTAGAGGAATTACTAGGGAACGGTCTAGGATTAAAGTTTCCTCTATAAGCATTGTTACCAAAATTATTCCTACCAACAAAATACACATCCATAGGTTCATTATTATTCTCAATCAAAGTAGACAAAGGCACATCATTGGGATCAATAGAAGCACTCTTAGTAGAAAACAATTTCATAAGTTCATCCATCTTTCCACTCAAAACATTAATTTCTTCTATAGCATGCACTTTCTTACTAGTAGATCTTTCGGTGTGCCATTGAGAATAATTAGCCAAAATGTTATCAAGGAGTTTAGTAGCTTCTCCTAAAGTGATTTCCATAAACGTGCCTCCCGCGGCCGAATCTAAAAGATTTCTAGAAGAAAAATTCAGTCCGGCATAAAAACTTTGTATGATCATCCATAAATTCAGACCATGAGTAGGGCAATTGCAAATCATCAATTTCATTCTTTCCCAAGATTGGGCAACATGCGCATGATCAAGTTGTTTGAAATTCAACATATCGTTCCCAAGAGTGATGATCTTAGCGGGAGGAAAATACTTAGAGATAAAAGCATCTTTGCACTTATTCCATGAATCAATACTATTCTTAGGCAAAGACGAAAACCAAACTTTAGCATGATCTCTAAGTGAAAACGGAAATAACTTCAATTTAACAATATCATTATCCGTATCTTTCTTCTTTTGCATCTCACACAAATCAACAAAGTTGTTTAGATGGGTAGCGGCATCTTCACTAGGAAGGTCAGAGAATTGATCTTTCATAACAAGATTCAGCAAAGCAGCATTGACTTCACAAGACTCAACATCATTAAGAGGAGCAATCGGAGTACTAAGGAAATCATTATTATTGGTATTGGAAAAATCACATAATTTGGTATTGTCTTGCGCCATTGCGGCAAGCAATCCAACACACAAGCAAACAAAAGGCAAGCGAACGAGAGAGGAGATTGGGAAAGACAGGGCGAATAAAACGGCAAGGGTGAAGTGGGGAAGAGGAAAACGAGAGGCAAATGGCAAATAATGTAATGCGAGGGAGATGAGTTTGTGATGGATACTTGGTATGTCTTGACTTGAGCGAAGACCTCCCCGACAACGGCGCCAAAAATCCTTCTTACTACGTCTTGAGCTTGCGTTGGTTTTCCTTGAAGAGGAAAGGGTGATGCAGCAATAGTAGCGTAAGTATTTCCCTCGGTTTTTGAGAACCAAGGTATCAATCCAGTAGGAGGCTCCTCAAAAGTCCCACGCACCTACACAAACAAACAAGAACTCGCAACCAACGCAATAAAGGGGTTGTCAATCCCTTCAAGGCCACTTGCGAAAGTGAGGTCTGATAGAGATAATATGATAAGATAAATATTTTTGGTATTTTATGATATAGATTGCAAAAGTAAAGATGCAAAATAAAAGTAGATTGAAAATATGATAAGAGATAGACCCGGGGGCCATAGGTTTCACTAGTGGCTTCTCTCAAGATAGCATAAGTATTAGGGGGGGTGGACTAATTACTGTCGAGCAATTGATAGAAAAGCGAATAATTATGAGATTATCTAGGCATGATCATGTATATAGGCATCACGTTCGCGACAAGTAGACCGACTCCTGCCTGCATCTACTACTATTACTCTACACATCGACCGCTATCCAGCATGCATCTAGAGTTTTAAGTTCATAAAGAACAGAATAACGCATTAAGAAAGATGACATGATGTAGAGGGATAAACTCATGCAATATGATATAAACCCCATCTTTTTATCCTCGATGGAAACAATACAATACGTGCCTTGCTTCCCCTGCTGTCACTGGGAAAGGACACCACAAGATTGAACCCAAAGCTAAGCACTTCTCCCATTGCAAGAAAGATCAATCTAGTAGGCCAAACCAAACTGATAATTCGAAGAGACTTGCAAAGATAACTTAATCACACATAAAAGAATTCAGAGGAGATTCAAATATTTCTCATAGATAAACTTGATCATAAACCCACAATTCATCGGATCTCGACAAACACACCGCAAAAAGAGTTACATCGAATAGATCTCCAAGAAGATCAAGGAGAACATGGTATTGAGATTCAAAGAGAGAGAAGAAGCCATCTAGCTAATAACTATGGACCAGAAGGTCTGTGGTAAACTACTCACAACTCATCAGAGAGGCCTTGGAGATGATGTAGAGGCCCTCCGTGATCGATTCCCCCTCCGGCAGAGCACCGACGAAGGCTCCAAGATGGGATCTCGCGGATATAGAAAGTTACGGCGGTGGAAATAGTTTTTCATGGTCGCTTCTGATGTTTTCGGGGTACATGGGTATACAATAGGAGGAAGAAGTAGGTCGGTGGACGCTCGAGGGGCCCACGAGGGTGGGGGGCGCGCCGAGCACCCTCGTGGCCGCCTCCCTTGTTTCTTGACTTCCACTCCAAGTCCTCTGGATCACGTTTGTTCCAAAAAGATCGCTCCTGAAGGTTTCATTCTGTTTGGACTCCGTTTGATATTCCTTTTCTTCGAAACACTGAAATAGGCAAAAAAAATAGCAATACGGGCTGGGCCTCCAGTTAGTAGGTTAGTCCCAAAAATGATATAGAAGTGTAAAGTAAAGCCCATAAACATCCAAAACGGGTAATATAATAGCATGGAACCAACAAAAATTATAGATATGTTGAAGACGTATGACATCTCGACCGTCTTAAGTTCATCTCCTTAGCCATCCGAAGACCATGGAGCAAGGCCTCGTACTCAGCTGCATTGTTAGTATAGGGAAACATCAACCTTATGACATAACAAAACTTGTCACCTCAAGGGGAAGCTAAGACAACTCCAGCCCCCGAGCCTTCCAACTGCCTGGACCCATCAAAGAGAATAGTCCAATATGTGTTATCTGGCTTCTCTTCGGGCATCTTCAGCTCTGTCCAGTCGTTGCTGAAATCCACTAGTGCTTGAGATTTGATAGCAGTGCGTGGCACATACTTCAAACCATGAGGCCCAAGTTCAATGGCCCACTTGGCGACTCGTCCTGTGGCTTCTCTGTTTTGAATAATATCTCCTAACGGAGCAGAACTGACCACAGTGATGGGGTGACCCAGAAAATACTGCTTAAGCTTCCGGCTGGCCATGAACACCCCATAAAGGAGCTTCTGCCAATGTGGATATCTCTGCTTGGAATCAATAAGCACTTCACTAATGTAGTAAACCGGCCATTGAACCGTATATTCCCTGTCAGCCTCCTTCCACTCCACCACAATGGCCACACTGACAGCATGGGTGTTGGCAGCCACATATAACAATAATGGCTTCTTATCAATGGGAGCAGCAAGAACTAGCGGCTTAGCTAGCTGCCTCTTCAAGTCCTCAAGCGCGTCGTTAGCAGCATCACTCCAGACTAAGTTATCAGTTTTCTTCATCATCTGATACAGTGGTATAGCCTTCTCTCCCAACCGGCTTATGAACCGGCTTAAGGCAGCAATACGACCCGCCAGACGCTAAACATCATTAATACACGCCGGCTTAGCCAGGGAGGTGATGGCTGATGTCTACTACACAACCTTCTTCTTGTAGACGTTGTTGGGCCTCCAAGTGCAGAGGTTTGTAGGACAATAGCAAATTTCCCTCAAGTGGATGACCTAAGATTTATCAATCCGTGGGAGGCATAGGATGAAGATGGTCTCTCTCAAACAACCCTGCAACCAAATAACAAAGAGTCTCTTGTGTCCCCAACACACCCAATACAATGGAAAATTGCATAGGTGCACTAGTTCGGTGAACATATGGTGATACAAGTGCAATATGGATGGTAGATATAGGTTTTTGTAATCTGAAAATATAAAAACAGCAAGGTAACAAGTGGTAAAAGTGAGCGTAAATGGTATTGCAATGCTAGGAAATAAGGCCTAGGGTTCATACTTTCACTAGTGCAAGTTCTCTCAACAATAATAACATAATTGGATCATATAACTATCCCTCAACATGCAACAAAGAGTCACTCCGAAGTCACTAATAGCGGAGAACAAACGAAGAGATTATTGTAGGGTATGAAACCACCTCAAAGTTATCCTTTCTGATCGATCTATTCAAGAGTCCGTAGTAAAATAACAAGAAGCTATTCTTTTCATTCGATCTATCATAGAGTTTGTACTAGAATAACACCTTAAGACACAAATCAACCAAAACCCTAATGTCACCTAGATACTCCAATGTCACTTCAAGTATCCGTGGGCATGATTATGCGATATGCATCACACAATCTTAGATTCATCTATTCAACCAACACAAAGAACTTCAAAGAGTGCCCCAAAGTTTCTACCGGAGAATCAAGACGAAAACGTGTGCCAACCCCTATGCATAGATTCCCATGGTCACAGAACTCGCAAGTTGATCACCAAAACATACATCAAGTGAATCAATAGAATACCCCATTGTCACCACGGGTATCCCAGGCGAGACATACATCAAGTGTTCTCAAATCCTTAAAGACTGAATCCGATAAGATAACTTCAAAGGGAAAACTCAATTCATCACAAGAGATTAGAGGGGGAGAAACATCATAAGATCCAACTATAATAGCAAAGCTCGTGATACATCAAGATCGTACCACCTCAAGAACACGAGAGAGAGAGAGAGAGAGAGATCAAACACATAGCTACTGGTACATATCCTCAACCCCGAGGGTGAGCTACTCCCTCCTCGTCATGGAGAGTACCGGGATGATGAAGATAGCCACCAGTGAGGGATCCCCCCTCCGGCAGGGTGCCGGAACAGGGTCCCGATTGGTTTTTGGGGGCTACAGAGGCTTGCGGCGGTGGAACTCCCGATCTATTGTGCTCCTCGATGTTTTTAGGGTATATGGACATATATAGGCGAAAGAAGTCAGTCAGGGGAGCCACGAGGGGCCCACGAGGGTGGGGCGCGCCCAGGGGGTAGGGCGCGCCTCCCTGCCTCAAGGCCACCTCGAAGCTTCCCTGACTTCCACTCCAAGTCTCTTGGATTGCTTCCGTTCAAAAAATAGCTCTCCCGAAGGTTTCATTATGTTTGGACTTCGTCTGATATTCCTTTTCTTCGAAACACTAAAATATGCAAGAAAACACCAATTTGGGTTGGGCCTCCGATTAATAGGTTAATCCAAAAATAATATAAAAGTGCTTAGTAAAGCCCATAAACATCCAAAACAGATAATATAATCGCATGAATACTTCATAAATTATAGATACGTTGGAGACGTATCAGCATCCCCAAGCTTAATTCCTGCTCGTCCTCGAGTAGGTAAATGATAAAAGAAAGAATTTATGAAGTGTGAATGCTAGCAGGTGCATAAGTTTGATCAATGATAATTTCAATCACCTTTTCTAGCATCATTGTATGTCATAACAGTAGCTCATCTCATAAAACTTCCCATGATCAAGTAGCAAGCTATTCAAACGTTAAAGCATAGACCATAAACTTTCTTGAAAACTAGCAAACTATGTTCTGAGTCATCAAACAATTGCAATTCATCTTATTTTCAGGAAGGGTCTATGTCAGAGCTTTGATTTAGCAAATCCCACATACTCAACTATCATATAGTCTTCCATGATTGCTACCACTCAAAGCATATTTTTAGAACAAATAGCATCCATCAAACACAGAGAAAGATAGGGGCTTAATGTTTCGCCTCCCAACACTAGAAAAAAAAGACACATCCGTGACATTTTGGGCCGAACGAAAAAAAATTATGTCATACATATGACACTTCTATGATGATAATTGTGACAATACCCGGTATCATCATAGATGTGGTGGGCTCCTACTTCTATGACAAAAAATCATGACAGAAAATGGGCTTTTCGTCCTGGGCGGGCCGGAGACGCAGCTACATGGCATTCTTTGGGCCGTCCATGACAGACAAAACCGTGGTAGAAGCGAGGGGGAGGAAAATTTCGGGGAGTTGCCGGTTACGGTGGGAGGTCGGGGGCCGAGCGATGCACGTTTCTCTCGTACACGTATGCGCGTGTGTGCGAGGCGTTGGCTCTAACTGAACCCGAGCGAGGCGTTGGGCTCTAACTGAACCCGAGCGATTGCACTGCAGGCTACGCGTTACTGAACCCGAGCGATCGATCGATGGCTGTTAACTGAACTCGATCGAGCGATTCCTTCGCTACTGCTGCTAACTCAAGCCGATCGATTGGATGAACGGTGAGCGTTGCGGGGGGGTGGATGAACAGTGAGCGGTGGTGTTGCCTCTGGATGAACAGGACCCCGTCGTGTGGAGGGCTGGATGAATAGTAGATGGTGGAGGGGTGGCCGTGGAGGGGTGGTTGAACAGGACCCCGTGGTGTGGAGGGCTGGATGAACAGTAGACGGTGGAGGGGTGGTTGAACAGTAGCCTGTGGAGTAGCGCGCGGTGGAGGCTGGATGAACAGGAGCCCGTGGAGGCTGGAGGAGGTCGATGGTAGCCCGTGGAGGGTGGAGGAGGTCGGCGGTGGAGATGAACAGTATCCCATGAAGTCCCGTTTTGCGGTACGCCACACCCCTCCAGATGAACAGGACCCCCGTTTCGACCGTGGCGCTCCAACACAAGTCCGTTTCGTCCGTTTTGCGGTACACCACACCCCTCTCGATCAACAGGACCCCCGTTTCGACCGTAGTGCTCCAACACAAGTTTGTTTCATCCGTTTTGCGGTACGCCACACCCCTCCCGATCAACAGGGCCCCTATTTCGACTGTAGGAGGTCCGTTTCCTCCGTTCTGCGGTACGCCAGGCCTCGTTTCCATCGCCTATTCCATCCAAGACGGTTGGCTCTCACGCGTTCCATTGCCTCCCGATGAACACGACGCATTCCGTTGCCTCCCAATGAACACGACGCATTCCGTTGCCTCCCCATGAACATGATGCATTTCGTTGCCTTCCCATGAACACGACGCATTTCGTTGCCTCCCCATGAACACGACGACGACGCTGTTTCTCCGTTCTGACCCAGCCATGTACGTATGCGCGAGTAGGCGTTCGAGACCCTACCCGTATGTAAGTACGTGGTCATATTTTCTTTCTTGCACCCTGGCTGTTGTACGTACGTGTACATGCTACGTGCGCGCCTATACTACGACACGTGCGCGCCTCTACATCCACCAGTATATATGTACGTACACGTTCGCGACCAGAATGACAACGCTACGTACGCTTCGACCAGGTGGGTCCCGACTATCAGGCACTTCCTTGCCTGCGAAGATGTAGCTGGTGGGTCCCAGCAGTCAGGGGGCGAATCATTTCTTTTTGCCCGGACGCACTTCCTTGCGTGCGAAGATGTAGCTGGTGGGTCCTAGCAGTCAGGGGGGCGAATCGTTTTTTCCGGACGCACTTCCTTGCATGCGAAGATGTAGCTGGTGGGTCCCAGCAGACATGGGGAAACGTTTTTTTTGCGAAATACGGTGGCCCGTCCGGTGGGTCCCCGCTGTCAGGTGGAGGAATAATTATTTTGCGCGTAATAAGGAGGCACTTCCTTGCTGCAGCCGTGGACCCAGCTGTCAGCCTCTCCAAGTACAGTCCACGTCCGATGGAAGCCATTCCTTGACCATGTTGACCACGCCACGCCGAGAGCATCAGGGTGGTGGACGACGGCGGGGCCTAGGAAGGGGACAACGCGGAGCCGGGGAAGACGCGACAGTGGATGCCCACGCGTAGAGGAGTATGAGGGTTCACTCATTTGGCTGCGGTGTGATGCTGCCGACGCCACAGAATAACAGGGGGTGTGGGTGCGTAGAGGGATGGCCTAGCCAGCGGTGGGAGTAGTAGGGGGCGGTGAGGCCTCCGCGGCATCACAGCTGGCCACGAGCAGCAGGAGCAGGCGGCACGACCGGCACTGCTTTGGGCGGCTGGAGCAAGAACACCAGAGGTTGAAGAAGCACTACGGCCATTGGATGGACATCGTACGGTCACTAGAGCTAGAATCGTTCATATATTGACTAAAGTTGACAAAAGGCCTCCGTCCCAATCAACTTAGTAGGCCCACAAGTCATCCTCCCACCAAGGTGGGTCCCAGCTAGCAGGGGGTATTCATTTTTTTGTGCGTAATAAGGAGGCACTTACGGTGGGTCCGAGCTGACAGCGGGGGGAACGTTTTTTTCGCGAAATGCGGTGGCCCGTCCTGTGGGTCCCAGAAGTCAGGGGGAAACATTTTTTCGCGAATACTAGTGGCCTGTCTAGTGGGTCCCTACCGTCAGGTGGAGGAATAATTATTTTCCGCGTAATAAGGAGGCACTTCCTTGCGGCTGCCGTGGACCCAGCTGTCAGCCTCTCCACGTACAGTACTCTTCCGATGGAAGTCGTCGTTGACCACATTGACCACGCCGCATCGAGAGAACCACAGCGGTGGACGACGGCGAGGCCTAGGAAGGGGACGACGCGGAGCCGGGGAAGACGCATCAGTGGAAGCCCGCGCGGAGAGGAGTATGAGGGTCCACCGGTTCAGCTGCGGTGTGAGGCTGCCATCGCCGCAGAATAACAGGTGGTGTGGGTGAATAGAGGGATGCCCTGGCCAGCGGTGGGAGTAGTAGGGGGCACTGAGGCCTGCGCGGCAGCACAGCCGGCCACGGGAGGCGGGAGCAAGCGGTCCCGCCGGCGCTGCTTTGGCGGCTGGAGCAAGAAGATCAGAGATTGAAGAAACACGACGGTCGTTGGATTGACATCCAACAGTTACGTCTGCTAGAATCGTTTGTTGACATATATAATAACTAAAAAATCTTGCATACACGTCAACTAAATAGGCCCACAAGTCAGACCACTCCCTCTTTTTTTTAATAATTTATATATAGCTCATGGCAACTTCTTATGCAATTTATTGCAGTCTTTTTTTTTGGTTGGCCAAGGCCAATTTCGCATATTTCTGTGGGTTCCAAACAATTTTTAATACCGAAATGTCGAGCCAGATTTAAAGTACTTTGAAGATATATTTAAATTAGGTTAGTGCCCAGTGAAATAGGAATCTGAAAATGTGAAAAAAAATCAGAAATTATAAAGTAATTGCCAATTTGACATCTATTTTTATATTTACAAGCCATTTCATATTACTTTCAAGATTTGCAGGCATCTTGAAAGAGTTGCGGCCCATCAGGGTGTAGAAAAATAAGTAGGCCTGGATTGGGTATTCTTCAGAAAAAATAAACTGGGCTCATTTTCACAAAGAAAAAATAGCTGGGTTGGTCACATGGTGAACATAAAATATAAGCCTGGGCTAGACGGGCCACAGCCCAGTTCAGACCCTGCTCTGTCTCAACAATACCAAACAAAAAATACTGCTCGAGTAGCTACGTCCCAGGTGTCAGCCTATCTTGTGATGTTCTCTATTGACTATATATGCTCACAATGTCGTGGGTCCCAGATGTCAGGAAAACACTAGGAGGAAGCATTTTATTTTTCCACACGCTGACGTGGTGGGCCCCTACTGTCATCCTCTCCACGTACTTCTGCTGATTCCTGTTGTTTGTTGACCATGTTGACAACGCGAGAGGGTGGCGCCGCGGCGAGCGCACCAAAGCGCGTGGAGGACGTCGGCGTTAACGATTTAGGAGACGGTGGGGCGGCGATGCATGCGCTGAGGCGCAGCCAGCCGTGGGAGGCGGAAGCAGGTGGCCCCACCGGCGCTGGTTTGGTTTTGGCGGCTGGAAGAAGACAGGACTGAAGAAACACGACAGACTGTAAAAGCAGTAGGAGTACTTAACAACCTTAACTGAAACCAGCAGGGGCACTTAACAACCAAAGCTGAAAGCAGTATGAGTACTTATACAGGTTCAACCATACAAAGCACGCCTCGAACAATGCTACTTTGCCTACAGTTAACCAAGGGTGAGGCCGCCAAGCCCCAGGACAAGGCCCAGGCGCCACCTCGCGCATCCACAACCTTCTGAAAGCGGCTTCATCTCGCAATATGGTCAATAAATAGGATATTCGCTTTAGAGCCATGGAAAAGCATGAACAAAATCTTCTGTCTTATTCTCCAAGATGGACGGGCCTTCATTATTTGAGACCACCCATGAATAAGTATCTTTTCACCTCCAAGGGGAATTGAGTAGGTCGACATAAACATCATGTTGTGACCAAGCGCAAGTCTGACCCGACCATGGTCAGGCATCTGTATAGGAACAATAGAACTCGACAGTTCCGGTTTCAAGAAGATCACAGCTGTAAAACTGTGTATAAGCAATAGTTTATGAACAACATATATAACAGAAAACAGCTCGTACCATAAGTTTCTCTACACAGTTGCACCTATTCAACTAGTGCAGCAGTGGCACACATATCCCACGTGGCTTTCCACCATTGAAACGCCCCACAAGGACCTCAACACAATCAATAAAGTGTAGGAACTTGTGGATATCAATCCAGTCAACTTCATTGCCATTAGTAACAGCCGAGTTATTACAGAGTAACAAACGAGCAGACTGTTTATCTCTGAAAAAACCTACACGTGCCACCAATTATAAGAAAATATTAGTTAGAAGTAGCATCTTCGTGAGAGATTCGTTGCTACTTCTAAAGTTAAATTGTGATTAGTTAGACAAAATAGGAGGATTAAGAAGTAATCGAGGCAACAAGCAAGAACCAGATACAAAACTAACATGGATGAACAATTGGAATGACGTCGGGGTGGAAGATCACAGTGAAGATGAGATCAGGTTCTGCTATTTCCATCAACATTCGTGCGCCAACTTTCAGTCTGTAACACTTGAGAAATTTTATCCAAGTTCGGCCATAAAAAAGTAGTGATCTTCTTGGTTCATGAACCCAACTCGGAAGTAATATCCATGGCTTGTCTTCACTGTGACCATTAAACTAGTGTATTCAGTTATGGTAAGGCCAAGCATCTTGAGTACATGTGTTCTGGCAGAGCAAATAATACACTGCAGGAACAATAATAAGAGAACACAACATGTTCAAAAAAAACCCACCCTCCCGGATAGAAAAGAGGATTCTAGGAACATACTGTGCGCGTTTCAAAATGCTGTGTTAGGATGAGAAGGAACAAGTGTGGCGTCTCGCCGAGGGCGCAGAAATCTGTAGGGTACTCGCACTTTCGGCACTGCAATTGAAACACATTAGATTCAGTACGAAGAAAAATGCATCAACGGCGGTGGCTGCCATCCTAGGATTACCTGCGACCAAGGGACTTGGATTTATCGGGGATGGATGAAGAATTCATACCTGGTTCTCCATGAGAAAACCCTATGCAATCGCCGAGCGAGGGTTTTCTCTAAACAAGCAGATGAGGGAGAAGGGGATTCAGGCCCAGTGAAATATTGTTGCGTCGTCCGTCTAGCTTACTGCTAAAGCTGGAAAGGGGGGGTTGTGATTTGACGGCTCATTGGGCATTACTGCGGCGCTACAACCGGGGTGTGTCTACCGTGAAGTTGTGCACTCTAATTTGTGCATATGGCACGTGGACCCCGTTGCCGGTTGCCCCACATATCAGCGAAAGGAAGTAGAAAGACAGGAGTAACTAGTTACACATAAATATATATTTTGACAGAGAGATACTCCCTCTGTAAAGAAATATACAAACATTTTATATCATAGGCTCACCTTGCCGAGAAATATACTCCCTCTGCAACGCATGGGCATTATGGGGGTTCAACTTTTTTATGGGGGTTCAGCTGAGAATATAATACTCAGATAGGCTCACGGTTCTGGACTTTGGGCCGCAGGCCGACCCTGCATGTTTGGGGGCCCATGTGTTCTACCTCAGTGCTTTTCATATTGCAAGCGATCGGTACGGCACTGGTTTTAGATGTTGTCGCAAGGCAAATACACAAAATTGAATAAAGCACGGCAGCTGTTGGAATGAAATTGAACGATAGTTCCTAACCAGCAATCAGAGTTGCAATTCTATCAACGATATACCATGTGATAAATAATACTATCGTACTACTTATACACAGGACACTTGTTTCACCATGCCAGATTATTACATCAAAATCTCTCGGAGGATAGATCAGTTCGGCAGTTGCGTGCTGCTACTGAAGAATTTCAAAGTTGATTTGGACCAGCTCTCCTTGCCGAGAAAGTTCGATTTTGACATCATCCCCTACCGCAAGATATGATTTAGATTTGAACCTTGACCATCCTTTAGCATCAATCATCATGCGACCATCCTTTGTACTTACGGTATATTGAGCAGGTTCATTCACACCAAGGTTGCGCATGGTAAGAGAAACTTGGTCGCGGTCGCCCGGATTGTTGAATGACTCCCTCATTGCTCTAGGAATTCTCTGTTTGCAAACAAGAAGACATACCCAAACATTTAGATCAACATAGTGAATCATGTGAAACAACATGGAAAGAAAAAAGAACGAAGCACTTGGGCGGCCAATGCTTACCAAGAAGGTGGACATGTCGGTTTTTGTAAGGACTTTGGTGTATGAAGTGCAAACTGCAGCCCAGTCTGTTGCCGGTGCAACTGCACGGGCCGGAGCAGATGCAAGTGCAAGTGTTGGTGCAGGTGCCGAAGCCGCTGCTGCTGCTGCCGGAGATGGTGCGCCTTGTAGAGCTGGTGCCGGTGTCGGAGCAGGTGCCGGTGTCGATGCCCGATCCTCCGGTAGATCAGACTGATCCGCTGACACGGTCGGTGCCCAATCCTCAGCTGGATCAGACTGAGCTGCTGCCGTTGTCAGTGCTAGAGCAACTGCCGGTGCTCGATCTGTGCGAGACAGCGACGATCGTGCCTGGTCTGCTATGATCAGCATAGTTGGTGTGTACTAAACAGAAGATTGATCATCCAACTACGCGTGGCATGCAGGGGCCCCGCCTACTCCCACAAGCAGGACAGTCCAAAGGTCGTGACAAATCGCATGGACCGAACATCCATGGGACTAGAAATCCTCGTGGGTGCGATAAACCCTGCAATGCATACAGATATTGGAGTGTAACCATAATTGATAAACCATCCTCACCAAAAATATGATCTGGATACTTCAAAATGTATAGACTGAATTGAGTGGATAGAAATTAACATAGACCATTCTCAGGACTGACCACACACCAAAAGCGGCAGTACTAATAAACAATACAGGGTTCACAAACACAAATCAAGTATTGAACAATAGTACTTACTACAGACAAGCAAAGTTGCACTAACTAAACTCTGCAGACTATTTCTTGCCACCGACCTACGGGATGAACCCCGCATAACTGACTAGGCCATGGACTTCGTGTGAGATGTCTACATGCACCATCACCATCTTGTCAACCTTGGAGAACCTAACAGAGTGGTCTTTCCACTCATAAACATGATGATGAAGACAGGCCGCATCAGATTTGTTGGGAAGCTTTACAAGAACCACACCCTTCATAATCGAAGGCACAGCCCGGAAATTGTTTTGGTCAAGTACAGCCTCGAGAACACGCCTAACAACAATGCTACAGGAAAACACTAGTTCAGGACACGTGGCGACAAGGACACAACAGCTGGATAGTTCAGCAGTAGAACTCATCATCAGCTCTTCCAGTTCACATGGCATGACTTTGAGAACTTCATCTCCACCACGGACCTGGTTCTAATTCAAACAGAAACCATATTTTATTACTACCTCCGTTCAGAAATATCAGATGATTTTCGATATTATACTCCATATATGACTACATATACGCACAGAAATGAGTGAACAAAGACACTAGAACATGTCTTCAAAGGCATGAGAGCAGAGGGATTAATGCAATATCCATAACACAAGTTACTGAGGCAAATATACCCTCTTAAAAGGTAGCATTGATGTTCATAAAGTACTCCCTCCGTCCCAAAATTCTTGTCTTAGATTTGTCTAGATACGGATGTATCAAGTCACATTTTAGTATTAGATACATCCGTATCTAGACAAATCTAAGACAATAAATTTGGGACAGAGGGAGTAGTTGAAAGTAATCTATAAGAAATCAGTGTCAACCTCTCGCATGTTTTGGTCAAAAGAGGAATTTAGAACCGTCATTTGGCACACTAAAATCACATGCAAGATCACCCAGAAAGTTGTACTACCAGTACTAGTACTGCGTGTTAGATGAAAAAACACGATCAAGATCGAGAAAAAGATCGTCAACAAGAGACATTACCTGGACTTGCTTAATGAGGGATCCCGGAGAGGGGGGCTTGGACAGGGCGATGGCTTTGAGCTTGTCTGCGGTAGTCTCGGCGGGGTGCTTGCGCTTCTTCGTACCATGAGCCTTGACGGTTTTGGCCAGAGCCATAGACATCACGTCGGCCTGTTCTCCGGCGTCCGTCCAAGAGAGGAAGTTGAGAGAGAAGAGTGAAAGGAGGAACGCGATGAGGGAGAAGCGAAGCGAGTGGGGGTTTTCTTCAAGAGAGGAAGCTGACAGAGAAGAGTGAAATGATGGTTGCTTCATCCGTCCAACTAAGTGCTGGAAAGGAAGGGGATTTGTGATTTGACGGCTCATTGGGCATTAATGCGGCGGTTTGATCGGGGTAGTCTACCGTCACTCTACTACATAGTAATTTAGTGCATGGCTGGGTGACCCAGGTGCTGGCTGTCCCACACGTCGGGAAAGTGAGTAATTTAGTGCATGGCTGGAGGAGGATCCGCACGGTAGAGCATGTCCACTGTTTTTCATTCTGAAGAAAAAAATGATTACAGCAAGCGTTTCCACTCTTACGACGAAGGAGTGCGAAACACGGCAGCCACTTGAACATACACAGTGCTCCTACTACTAGGCATGTGCAGTGGTTCATACGTCAGTACTACACAATCTTGTTTCTAGTGTAGTAAGATATGACGATAACAAATGATGTTGTGCGCATGTCAACTACTCCTATATGTAACATAGTACCGCTTTTTCGACTGTCCGGTCAAGAATGAACGGTGAGATCAATGTTAACAGAACTAGGTCCACAACGCATGGAGAGTATGGTGCTATAGTACTCCACGAGACATGAACAATATGAAGAACGAATAGTGTTAGACAGGGTGTATGAAGGGTGCACGGGATGGGAGCAAAAGTTCCCTTCTCGACCCACTTTTGGGTGTTTGGCAGAGTGCATGAAGGGTGCATGAGTCCACACTAGTAGGTTGACAAAAATACATGAAGGGGAAACAACTATATTGAGATGAGAATGCAACCAAACACACCCACACGCTTTGTGCTACAATGACTAATCTGCACCGTCTAAGTTTGATCCAACGGTCATGTTGCGCCGAGACATGGACATGCCCATGCAGAGGGCGCCTAAACACCACCGAAGTCCCTCTGCTTCTCAAGGCGCACGACGTTGGTGATGCAGGGTGCAACCGCCCGCAGAGCCTGCTCCCGGTCGACGGGAGCCAGCTCGTCAAAGATGGCGTCCAATGGCACGAATGGATTCCGGTGACGGAGCCCTGAAAGGATTCGCCCGGCAATGGCGATGGCAGCCTGCAACCCCTCCTTGTCCAGCTCAGCCCCCACCATCGCGCGGAGACGGCTCAGCTCCTCGGAGATATAGGTGAAGAAGGAGACCAGGTCAGGAAGCCGCAGCTCGTTGAAGTCGACCCGGTGGTCGAACGGGTTTAGCCCGACGGCCGGCATCGTCGCGCTGGCACGCCGGTAGGCATCGCGCAGCCGCAACACGTGAGTGGCAACTTGGTTCACCAAGTGGCTGAGGCGATCCTGGACCTCGTCACAATCGGCCCGCTCGCGCTCCAGCCGGCTCCCTTTACGGCCTATCGTATCTCCCGCTTTCTGCAGCAACACCACCAACACCTCGAGCATCTTTGTGGTGGACGCCTGCTGCTTTTGAAGCTCCATGAGCTCCCGCACATAACGGAGGAGCATGGCACTCCTCTCCTCCTTGAGCTCACGGAGCTCCACGTCCTTGGCCCTGAGCTCCGCATCCTTGGCATGGAGCTCCTGTGTCAGGCGCCTCACCTCGGACTCCGTGATCTAGTGCACCGCCATGGCACCAGGTAGAAGCAATGGGGGGAGGAAGCAAAGGGGGCGAAACGGCTGAAAGGCAATGCAATCTACGGGAAGGCGGAGGGAGCCAGCCGAGGAGCGGGGAATCTTTTGGTTTTCACCACCGTAAAACACCAGTCGACGACTTCTCACATCAGGGAGCAGTGGGTTTTTACAGGCGGAGTCATCGTGACTAATTGCTGTCGCGCCTGCTCCCATCAATCAAAAAATTAAAAATCCTGCTGCGCCTGCTCCCGTCAATCAAAAAATTAAAAATCCTGCCGCACCCAAACACCAGAGCAACGCCGCGGTGGATATTTAAATTTACCTGCCGGGAAGTAGATAAAAAGGGGTGAAAAAACAAATGTGGCCGCAGCCTAGCTAATCGGTCGAACTAGCCCAACTAGCTAGCCACCATGCTTCACTGATGTACTCGGCGGGAAAGGTGGTCTTTCGTGATTTGACGACTCATTTACTTGCTTCGGCGCTACGACCGAGGAGGACCCAGAAATCGCGCGGTAGGGCGTCCCACGTCAGGAAGAATATATGCATGCACCACCCGGGAGGACCCCGAAACCGCGTGGTAGGGTGTGCCACGTCTCGGCACGGAGGAAAAATTTGCGTGTAAAAATATATTGTATCACACGTAGTACCTATGGTTCAACCTCGGGACCCAGCCAGTCGGTCGAAAACACCCCACTAGCCACACAGCTTCATCATGCAAACGTGGCACGGAGGATAGATGTGGTTAGCTTCGTCTCAACCAGCCACAACGTCTCTTGTTCTAGGCGATTCTTCTATTTTCCAAGCTTTTCTTTTAGTTGTAATAACACCACGGCAAGCTAGCGCCGCTCTTCGTGTGTGCCCGTGCAAAGGTTAGACGATGGAGAGAAGAGAGATTGAGATCGCAGACCTGGGACCCACCAATAAGTGAGACAACGGTCATGCACGTGTTGACGAGGCACTCCCTCTACTCTACTCGCAAGTACTGTATAAAATCAAGTTATGGGACAAAGCCAACAACCGTTCGTTTTTTAGGCTATCGACTTACACTTTGTAGTCCAGGTTGCCAGTTCGAATCTCGTCATTCAGATTCGTTAGTTTTAGGTCCAAATTTGATTAATGACAAGTGGGACCCCGTGTGTTGTTCCGATATTTCAGTGTAGGATGGTTTTTTTGAACAAACACTTTGCGCGGTTAGACAAGTAACGGCACGAGTTACACGTATTTTGCAAGTTTATGAACAAAAAAGACAGCGGCATAGAATATCACATCCACCCCGCAGCTTAGATACTATGGTGATACGAGTTTTTACACCGTTGGAAGTGAGATCCAATGGCTTGGGAGTAGTCTTTGTAATTATGCGCAATTTCCAAACTCTCCAAAGGTTTTTTTTGCAAATAAAACATTCAGGCCTCGTGTGTGCCGCTACATCTTCGATCCAACGGCTCCCCGGTGCTCATATTAGGTGCTCCCCGTAGCTTAATTACCCGCTACGGTGATATGAGCATCTAGGTCGTATGATCAGTGATCAGATGGCACATGCGTAGTACTTGTACTTTTTGCACATTTCCCAAACTCTATCAGCCGTATATTGCAAAAATATTCAAACCTCCTACTGTGGGCCATTAGATCTCAATGAACTCGTATCACCATAGAATCTACGGTGCGGGAGCACCTCATACTCTCCCGTGCGAGAAAACATAAGGTGCTATCGCAGCTTGGATGCTACGGTGATGCGAGCTTGGAGGTCGTTTGATCTGAGATCCAATGGCATCTGAGCAGTCTTTGTGCTTGTAAGCAGTGGCCGAACTCTTTATGGGATTTTCTACAAAAAACCATTCGAACCACCGAGGAGGTGTTGGGTCACAAATCCAACGCCTCCGAAGAGCTTGTATCACCAAAGCATCTAAGGTGTGGTAGCACATGATATTCTTACATACAGGAGAATATGATGTCCTCCTTCATCTTAGATGCTACGGTGATACGAGCTTCGAGGTCGTTGGATATGGGATCAAAGGGCATCTAAGTAGTTTTTGTACAAATTGTCTGCAATTATCAAACTCATCAAGGTTTCCTGCAAAAAAATTAAGACACATCATGTGAGCTGCTATATCTCAGATCTACAAGCTCCAAGCAACTCGTATCGGCATATAGCATCTAAGGTATGGGGGCACATGATATTCTCCCGGGGAGGAGGGGTGGGGGTGCACAACAAATCGGTGGTTGGGAGGGTGGGGACAAATATAATCTAAACAACCCTAAACAGAGCTCCACAATTTTATCTAAGGTCGAGGGGTTGACCCCCGACAATCATAGCTCTGCCTAAACACAACATTTGCATGTACTGTAGTACTAGACTTAATATTCATGTTTCAGTTTCATGTTCATTTTAAATATTGAACTAAGGACCATGGATGTCTTACATTTTATTCCCTTTGTTCCTAAATATTAGTCTTTTTAGAGGCTTCAAATGGACTGGCACATATGGATGTATATAGACATATTTTAGAGTCTAGATTCACTCATTTTGCTCCGTATGTAGTCACTTGTTGAACTCTCTAAAAGACTAATATTTAGGAATAGAAGGAGTATTTTTGAATTCGTGTCATACATGCATGGTTTGGAAAAATAGATGCACTATACTTATTGGATTGTTGTTGTGTTCGTGTGTGTGTGTGTGTGTGTGTGTGTGTGGTCATATGCTTGATACATACAAAGTTTTTTCACCTCCATATTGTTCATCTTTTAAATTTGAATTTGCATGGGAAAACTTACTAGGGATACCATGAAATGTGAAATCCACGTTGAGATCACTATATCACAAACTCACTCTAATTCAACGACTCATCATAAATCAATTACCACGTTGAGATTAGTATTTGCAAGGAAAATACGGGTATTGTAATACACATAGATTCGTTCGGCAATTTAAAAGGTTCCTTTCGTATTCTCGAATGGTAGGACCCAACGGCGTACCAGCCAGACCTTGGCTCGTGTTGATCCTAAAAAAACCGGGCTCGTGTCCTTCGGCGGCGTGCGTGGTACGCACATTAGGCAACCCCAACCAGTCGAGCCTCAGCGTTTCAAGTCGAAATATCTGGCGGCCAGAATTCCAGCCCTAGGAAATTCCCCTCATGTCCCCAGTCCATAATGACTACCGATGAACCATGGAGGGATGCTTTTGTAACTAGACAACATTACCTACCGTGCCGAGCACGACTCAATTCCCTCGGTCGCCGCTCCTCAAGGTCACCTGTCAACTGCATTGCCTAGTACTACTACTACTACACCGGGATGAGCATAGAATTGAGCCCGTTTGTTCGTGCCTAGTACCTTAGTTAATATATCAGGCAATGCACTGGTACGGAGGGATTATCCTTTTACTCTGCATATATAACTTGTCTGAACTAACTAAGCAAAAATTTTGACCAAATCCTTTCTTAAGAAATACAACAAGACAGATGTACGGCTTGAAAATTTTGCATGATGCAGGTTATGATATTGTTTCGAATCCTGGATGTTAAATTTCAACAAAACCAAAAGTGAGCATAAATTCTTGAAACTGAGCGTGGTCACGTGATATGGCACAAATATTACTTCGTAAGTTTTTTCTTCAATTCGAGACAAGCTGCTTATGACAAGTTGCACAAATGAAGAGCCAAGGTATTTTGGAACAAAGACCTGTCACGTTAAGGCGAATGCTTTCACTATTGAAACCATGGGCGTTTACGTGCTGCCACGAGTCCCCGCTTCTCATCGGCAGGTGCTGTCCCAGCAAGCGTGTGAGTCGACGGGAGGCGTGCGAGCAGACCGCTGTGCAGACTCACCGGGAGGCGAGCCCTTTGACCAGGCTCCGTTGCCCACCATCATCCCAACTGCTCCCACTTTTAATGCCGTCGTGCCGCAGTTTAAAATCAACCCCGCACTACCGAATATCGCTACAATCCTCTCTCTTCCTCTCCGATTCTCCTGTCGTCTACCTCCAACTATCCTGACCTATACGTACGCCATGCCGCATCACGATGGTCTGCCCTTAGTGTTCCAGTTTCATGAGGAAGACACCCAGCCGGAGTCTCAAGAACATAAGGCGCTTTGGGACGAGTTTGAACTGGCCTTGCGGGAAGACGCCGCACCTGTCCCCGCTCCCGTTCCGGCTCCCATCGCCCCGACTGCGCCAGCGCCCATCCCCGTGGCATTGATGGGCTGGGAGCCGCACATTGTCGCCGAGCTTGATGCCACGGGGTTCAACGAGGTCCCCGCCGACTTTCACGCGCCCGTGCACCTGCAGTGCATGCGCCTGCGCGTGCACTAACGCGCACGCCCGTGCCGGTGCCCATGCACCTGCCAGCACATGCGCCTGCGCGTGCACTAACGTGCGCGCCCGTGTCGGTGCCCGTGCACATGAATGTCTCCGCCGCGCCGTTGACAGCGTCTGTCCCCGCGCTGGTGCCAGTGCCCCCCCTCAGCGGCATGGATGGCCGCCATCGACCGCTTCCTTGCAACAATGCCAGTCACCTCCTCCCGCCAGTTGACTCGCTCCGAAGTCCAGAACATTTTGGCCTTCCTTGAAGCTAGGCCAACGTCCAGGAGTACGCCAACAACGGCGCAAGATGCCGTCGTTGCTGTCGGTCAGTGGCCTGATGACACAAAGAGCACGGCAGAGGAGCCGCTTCCCACTGTGAGACGACGCCGCCGCCGCCGCCGCCGTGTAATCTAAATGTGCCATGAAAAACGTTCGGATTGCCATGCTTAAAATCTGAACGTTTATCATTTCCGTCTATTTTATATCGATCGTCGTATAATTTAAAGTCGGAGTCAGACTGAATGAAATGTATGGTTTGATCGATTGAATGTTCTGCTAGAGCCGTATCAAATTAAATATAAAACGTCATCAAGCCACATGTATTCCTTGTCATCCAACGACCTAGACTGCTTCAATGTCGAGCGCTCAACACGTTTAGCATGCAGTTAATTTCATGCCAAAAATAGTGCTAATCACATGACAACACGCAAATAATATCCTAGTAGTTAATATCTGCATGCACTTAATATACTTCCAAATTAACGTGCATTGCACGTACACACTGACTAGTGCTGCTAGTACGTGAAACTGGTGCCGTGACTTGTGAACGCGTCCAGATATGGTCAACGGCAACATTGCCCGCGAGTTATTCATGTTTGCCCATGCGTCTAAATGCAGAAGGGGAGGAGAAAGATAGAGCACACATGGAACCCACCAGTAAGTGAAGGCGAATAGTACTAAAAATAATATTACATGTTATCCATTAATTAGGCTGTGGTAATATAAAAACATTATGTGAACAAAGGGGGTACAACAAACATTGCTATTCTACGTATGTTGCCTATTGACGTGCGGCTTGAAGGCCCGGTCGCATGTTCGATCCTCGTCCTTTATTTTTTAATTTGTATATGGGTCCAAATTTGTTTCATGACATGTGGGCCCCTCAGTGTGTAGTTTGTAGCACTTTAATTTGTGGGTCGAAATTTGTTCCATTCCAAGTGGACTATCGGTGTGTAGTTTTGTAGCTTATTTATAATAATTAAAGAGAATAACATAGTTTTTTCAATAATACAATGGTGCGACGTTGAAGGCGAGAAAGGACGTGCGAGAGAGCAATGACCGAGCCAGAGGGAAATCAACTAGGGGAGTTGTGTGGGTTGCAATGGTGTTTGGAGTAGTTGTGGGCCGAATGCTACGAAAATATAATCTAAACCGACCGGAATAAATGCCTACACAAATTAATCCAAGGTTGGAGTACCCCTCGCAATGTAAATAGCTCCGGATTTGCGAGGGATGGAGAGGTAGTAGCTTCAACGCGTGGAAGATACGGTGTGAGAAAGCGAGGTCAATCGAGACATATAGATAGAGAGACAAAGTGAGTGTGGTCCGACATTCATTGAACAAATATATATGCTCCGGAGAGATATTGTCCGATTGAGCTTTTGGCAAGGGTGAGGGCTGTAAGATAGAGCTTGAGGGATGATCCAGTCACAGACGTGTAGATATATTTTGTGCGTGGGAGGAAGCAAGGTCGACCGATCACATAGGGTCGCCGTGCTATCGAAAGAGTGAGACGGGTTGGAGAGAGTGACCTAGATAGACGATGTGCGTGAGAGAGTATACAATGTGAATAGGTCGAATTGGGCTCAAACATGGTGATATATCGTTTTTTTCTGAGAAAGAGCGAGGTCAATCGAGACATACGGAGAGAGAGAGATAGAGAGAGAGAGAGAGAGAGATTGAGTGAGCGTGGCCCACCATGAGGTCGAAAGAGTGGCGGCGGCTTGGATGGACTGACCTAGATAGACAATTTGCGTGAGAGAGTATAGAGTGTGTCGATCGAGGCCCGAACAGGGAGATATATCATTTGTGTGTGAGAGAAAACGAGGTTAAACGAGACTCGGATAAAGAGAGCGAGATTGAGCGAGTGTGGCCTGCCGCGCGGGAGAAAGAGTGAGACAGTCTTGAGGGAGTGACCTAGGTATACAACGTGTGTGCGTGCGCACGAGTGGTTGGGGGGGCTAGATAGGCAATGCATGTATTTAGCATGAGAGGGTGAGAGGGAGAGGGGGAGAGAGAGAGAGCTCGGCATGGGGTGCAATGGCGGGTGTGTGAGGTAAATACATTTGGTAACAGAGTGGAGAAGGGAGTTGTGTAGTTGAGAGACTTAGAGATCGAAACATGGAGAGAAAGAATGAACGTGTGTTGGAAACTGATAGCTTCCTAAGGTGGTTAGGAGAGGAAGATTGACCGATACAGGAAGTATGTAGCGTTTGTGCGGGGGGGGGGGCTAAAAACAACATTTGAATGTACATAGTATGAGACTTAATATTGATGTTTCAATTCGGTGTACATTGTAATATTTGAACCGAGGACCAGGCATACGGGTAATTATTTTGAATTCGTGCCATACTAAGTTTTGAAAAGTTTACATTGACTCAATTTGTTGTACTATTTTGTAGGTCATATGTTTGAATCCATCCAAAAGTTTTCTCACTGCCATGGTGTTCATCATATACATATGAATTTGTATTAAAAAAGTAGCATGGATACAGTGAAATGCGAAATCCACGTTAGAATTGGAGATCGCTACGTGACACACACTCTAATTCAAATAACTAACTACGTGACACACACTCTAATTCAAATAACTAATTATGTGACACACTCTAATCCACGTTAGCGTGGGTACCGTTTCGATTTTTTTTAAATAACTCCTCATTAATTAATTTATAGTACTCCCTCTGTTCACTTTTATAAGACCTTGAAGATATTTCAGACAATGTGCAAAATAGTTCATTTTAAGTTGTCTGAAACGACTTACAAAAGTGAACGGATGGAGTATCTCGTTTCAACTGACTAATTATTGCAAGGAAAACATGAGCATGGTAATACATACAGATTCGTTTGCAAATGAAAGAAGATTCGTTTGCATTCTCAAATGTAGACGCACCAGGCAGACCAGGGTCATGTCGGGGTGGATGTTGCTTCGGTGCCTTAAAGGCAACTGCCCTTGGGTGACTGACGTGTGGGCCAGCCACCTGTTGGGCCCACATGTCATGGACACAAAGGCAGGTGCCTTAAGGCACCGAAGCATAGTCCTGTCGGGGTGGTCGCGTGTGTCGGACGGACGCGTAGCACCCAGCCACCCACCCCCCCTCCCCCCCAAAAAAGGACAACAATAATATAAGTTTGCACTTCCATGTTTCGGATTGAAATATCTGGCAGCCCCAACTCCAGCCCTGCAAAATCTCTCTTCTCCACCGTCCCCTTCCGCGCTCAGATTGCTCAAATCCCTCGAATCGCCCCTCGTCTCATCTCTTTCCCCACCGTTCCCCACCTCTGTGCCGGACGACAACGACAAAGACGACAGTCGTGCTTCACCACCGCACCGGAGCTACCTCATCTACGCCCTCGTCCACCGCACCGGGTGGTCCACCGACAACGTCGGCCGCCGCAACCGACGTGCCTCACAGACACCGAGTTCCACCGCATCAGGTGCGCTTCACCGATGCCGTCTCCTAGCTCACCGGGGCTACTTCGCCGAGCACATCGTTGCACCTCCGCCCCCCGAGGCCATTGGGGCTTCACCAACGGTCTCGTCCACCACATCATAGCGCTCTGCTACCACTCAAGATCTGCATCCGTGCACGGCCAGCCAACGCCAGCGCATCACCCTCAACGGCTCTGAAGTGACCCGCACTCTAGATAGGCGAGCATGCCCAAACGCCGGCCTGAACTAGGTATCCACACATCACTCCCTTGTGCACTGTTCCGACGATGTTTGGATATCCATTCACTGCTCTCTTAACTACACGCCTATGCAACTCTGACTTCAACTCTTATTTCTTCTGAAGATATCATTTGAAACAAGCAAATCCATTTTTTAGCGAAGCATGACGGCACTACGGGATCTGGTACACATCCTGCACACCCGTATAACCTTGTAAGTATCTGTCCTCCTGTACAACATCAAGGTCGATTCCTCTTATTTGATCAACCATTCGCCGTGTCAAAAATGCAGAGGGGGATGCAAGGAGCACAAGGCCTGCACATCCAAGCAAGTGGTAACATGGACTTGTACATGGAACATCCCAAGCGCAAGCAGAGCTGCAGTGAGCCTGTACAACGAGCTAGCATAAGTCCCTGCATTTCATTTAATTCATATTGGCATTCGTGTATGATTTGTGTGCAGTGGCTGATCCACGAATTCAAGTTACCAGGGGTGAACATTTAACTTAAAAAATACGAAGGCACTTGCACTCTGGAAATCAACATACCTTGAGAAATGTGAAGCTGCATGCACTTTGAAAACCAGCTAATGATCCAAAGTAGTTCAAATTATAAACACTAAATGATGCAAGCACCAAAAAACACAAAATGCAACATGGTGTACAAGGACTACAAACATGGTCTGTACCTGCTTGAATTATTCATTCTCTGGCTGAAAATATCGAAGTGTAATTGCACGTATAACCAGTGCGCAAACTGCATATCAATATATCTATCCTGCACAAGTATGCCAATAGTTTCAAACAACAGATTAGAAAAGTATTTATGCTATGTTGTCATGATACGGGGACTTTCTGGTAGATGGCCTCGACGTTTCCTCAAGCTATGAAAATGCACTATAATTTGCTTGTCATCAGTGCCTGCAAATCTCTGTCTCTCTCAACATAGTAGATCATCATTAGAAACTAAATCCTTCAATGAGCTTGCAAAATGCTTGCATTAGATCCCTCATTAGACACTATATGTTCATCACCAGGAGTATGTAAAATGTTTGCATCAAATCCTTCATTAGCAGTCTGTTCATTAGACACTTCAGGCTCAAGAACAACATGAGCTTGTATGTTTGCATCGGAAACGTGATTAGATACATCAGATTCAGTCAGTTCAGTATTGATTGGGGGAGTTATAAAATAAGTAGAAATTGGTTTCATTTTCTCATAGATTCCCTACATACAAGCAGTTTTACAACACCGTCAGGTTTAACTATTGGCCAGAAATTGAAGAGTTGAATTAGATATAATCAGGGATGTGATGTACCTGCTCGTTGCGCATGCTACTCTTGCAACCTGCGACTGTCCATTTGCGCAAGCTCGATGCCATGCCCGTGCTGCCGTCGTTGCCTCCCACGCAGGCTACACCCAGGGTTGGATCTTCATCTTCTTGTCCTTTCGTTCGCTTGAAGCCCGGCGACCGCCCTCCAACGAGGGCGTGAGGAAGTGTTGTGTCGGCCTGTCCAGCGGCGGCGGCTAGGTTAGGAGCGAACCAGACTGGAGGCTGGAGCAAATGAATTGGGATTTTTCCTATTGTCGGTCGATATGGGAGGCGCTCGTTTGGGCCGCAAGCCTGCTATAGGTCCTGCCTTGCACTTATGTTATTGGCCCATTCAAATTGAAACATTTTTCTTCATTTTTTACATTGCCTGCTCGTGCGTTGGGACGAACAAAACTAGCATGGGCCAACCTGGACGACTCAAACTAGGTGCACACTTTCCAGCCACCTGAGGCGGCCGCCCATACCAGCCCCTATGGTGGCGTCGCCCCTTTTTTTGTGTATGATTGGATAGTGAAAAATATTCCAGTGGTGCTTTTGATTTACCCATAGAATGGTTGAATTGCTTGTTTCTATGAACTGAGTTCGCCAATAATGTGAAGGATGCCAGTCTTTTCATCCTATTGTAGATTCCTTAGATCTCGATATGCCAAAAGTAATCACATGAAATATACAGTAAAAGCCAGTGTGATGTGTTTGGCTACAACTAGTCTGACTAGACGTCCTCATATAAAATATCAAGGACGCACCATCTTACCAGATTAACCATTCGACTTACCCATGCAGTGTGGGAAGAAAGAAGTATTGGGACTGCATATCCAAGCAATTGATTCCATGGACTCTTTCATACAACATTGTAAGCGAAAAAGAAGTTGCAGTGTGCCTGTACAAAGAACTAGCGTAACTTTAGTTACCTGCTTCTCGGAATTTTAGTTAGCCACTTATTGCAAAATTGTTCAATTATGTTGCTTGGCTTAATTTAGTTTGCTACTGATTACATAATGGCACAGCCTGTTAATCGTATTGTAGACTGCGCCTATATATGTGTTCGATACTTACTATTAAGAATTACCTATTTGCCTTATCTTAAATATCTACTTGTTTGTTTAACTGCTTTGCTGCTGCAACAGCGGGTTACAATGATGTTAATAACTACTTTTTAGCATCCAATTGAAACTCTTTAACTCCTTGTTTGTTTAACTGGTTTGCTATTATAACTCCCAGTTGAGATGTTTTGCTAACTTTAACTTTTCTGAATCCAATCGGAACTTTAATGGCAAAATAGGTTAGCCCAAGATCAAAGAGCGATGTCCCCATGGACGTTGCATCATCCCACAGCAGTGGCACCGGCCCAATTGTGCATTATGAATTGCCAACTGCTGATGCTCTAGAGGCTAAACTAGTGGTAGAAAGAGATTCTGCTTCTGCACTTAGAGATGAAGTTGACATGTTGAGGAAGAAAACAGCACAATCACAAGCAGTACTCAAGACAACCATTAAATATTTGGTGGATATCAAAACAAAGCAAGCTGAGACTGACCAGATTGTTAAGGTCCTGAAGGAAAAAAGGAAATTAAATTCCTACTTGGTAAATCATAGGTGAAATGTTCTTTCCATAGTTGAATAACCTATGTGTTGTCTGTTCATGTAATCAATCAAACCATTTGTTTTAGAGATCATGTAATAATTGTTTTTTTGTTTTTTTGTTTGTAATTTTATTTGAGCACAAGTCCGTATTAATTGATAAGACTCGGAGACATTTCATTTGGATTATTGTGCCAGACCTACAAATATGCCAATCGTGCTGAATGTGCATTCAGCAATAGTAGTAGTAGAGATGGACCATAAGTGGCACGCGTCGGAAAGGGCCAAGATGCTGGCTAAAAAAGGATGTTGTTGTAGCCAAAAAAAAGTACAGCGGCCTGGCTTATGTATGTTAGTTGATATTATTGATCCATATACTCTATAAGTGTTTATATGTCTATTAGTTCTGTACATTCTTGGTTGATTGACTCGGTACTTGAATCTTGATACATCGCTTGTGTACATATCTAAATGGGAGTACACATTATGTTGCGTGTGACATTTGAGTTGGACATGAAGTGTTCCAAATATTTGAATTCACCTTAAACTGGATTCTAGTTTCTGAATTTGAGTATCGGCATTTGTAAACCATATTCATATATGACAGTGGAATACATCTTTGTCGTCCTTTTGAAGATATATAAAAACACATAGAATGATTTATAAAGATTCATATAGGAATACAAAATGGATTCGAATTTAGTTGCCAGGGTAAACGTGGATGCTTATTGTCCCAAAATTCGAAAGAAGCAGCAAAATGTCCACTCCCACGTCGGCTGCCCGAAGCCAAGTGTTTGGGAGATGGAAATTACTGTCTACCCATTACACGGACAATCCATCGGTCCGATTTCCACTGCTCTAAATAGGGGTAGGTTAGTAACTTCAATTAGATGTGACACGACCGCCTCTGAGCCCATTCTGACACGGTGGGCGTCAAACATCGGCGGCAAAACACATTTGATTCAAGCTTGTCCGAAAGACCTCTGTTTCTCCCTCCATTCCCCATTCATACACGGTGGGTGGCAAAACAAACTCGACTCGGCCGAAATCGATGTAGGCAAATATTTTCAATAGGGGTAGGTTTGTAACTTCACTTAGACATGACACAACCGCCCTACCTGTCAGCCTCGTTCATACACTATGGGCGCCAACCATGGGCGCCAACCACCTTCTCCTTGCCCAAAATCGCTTTGGGCAAATATTGGCGAGATGCGAGATTACCGTCCTATCCCCAACCGACGAGACGTCCAAATTTTAAATGGGGGCTAAGTTCGTAACTTTCCCATATTTCAGACAGGCGCGTCCCAAAAACATGGTTCCCCGTACCTCTCCCTCCATTTTCCCATTCATACACCGTCCGCGCTAGAACACCCCATCCCCACACCAGCCTCCGTCCGCCACCCCATCCATCGCCGTCGTCCTCCACCACATCCATCGCCACCGTCCTCCACCATGCCGGAGCAACTACCAAGACCGCGTCGTCCACTTCTAGAGATGGACGTTTCTCATCCACGGTGACGGACCAATAGCCTTGCATCGCGTCCTCTCGCTTCATCGGTGCCGTCATCCTCTTTGCTGAGGCCGCTCACACGACCTTATCTTCCACCGCAAGGGGACTTATCCCCCGATGCACCCGTCTACCGTCGCAGATCTGCTTCAGCGCCACCGACAGCCATCGCACCCCCGATGCCTACACGGCGCCGCAGGAGAGGTGGTACTTCATATCTCCTCAACTTTTTGATCTCAACCAGAAAATAGATCTTAACTTGGTTACTCTACTTTCTTTTCATCTTTTAGAATTTAGTTCTTAGTTCGAAGCAAACAATGGATGCTAAATATCATTTCTCCGGTTTGCAGCTTCAAATCTGCCATGGCACAGCCATAATATGGTTTAATTGATCATGCTTAGGGTTTAATTGATCATGTTGGTTCCGTGGTGGTTTATTTAATAGAAATCGGAGGGGAAACCCTATTTTTCTAAAAAATATGCTTAGAGTTTCCCCCTTTTATGATCACTATACGATCAGAATACGTGCTTCGTGTGATAATAAGACTGCTCCACCCATCAAGCTAACCAAGCTTAGATGTTCAAATACGAATCTGATATTATTAAAACAGAGTTGTTTATATAATTGGTCAGCTAAATGTTCCTGAATTAGTTTCGAAAATGCATGTTCGCCGCTTGGGTGTGTATCTCTACAGGGTGCCCACGGTGGGACGGCCCACCCTGGGATTTTGGGTCGTCCCAGGCCCCGATTCCCCTCTGTTCTGATGTGCGCTTCCGATCTCTACTCGCCCCCATCGCCTGCCTCGCCGGCGACTTGCTGTCCCTGGACGGCATGACTCTAGGAGGAGACGCCGGACTAACAGGAGGCTAGTAGCCGCTCGCCCAACAGCATCACCGCTGCCCGGGCGCGCCGCCGTGTCTACCTTCCAAGTCTGTTTAGGGCTCAGGCGTGCAGCACCCACCAAGCCAACCCGATTTATCCTGAGATACGTCCTCAACACTCAGCAGCCACTCCTTATCACCCATTTTCTAATTGATTCATTACTCATTAGGCAGGACTGTCATTAGGGTTTGTTGTGTACTCAGTGCTACCTACACTTAATGGTTCAGATGTATTTCGATAATCTTTAGTACCTCTAAAGTTCACAGGGTTTTCAAAATTCCGGCCCTCGGAACAGAAACTAGTCATTTTAGATTGTTGGTCGTAGTGACATTGACCCAGATTACTACTGCAAGCCAGGTTTGTTGACAATTTTACTTCTCTTTCTTACTCATTCGATATAATATCCAACTATTCATGTCGATTAGTTGCAAACAATAAGTGCTAGACAAACTTCTTCATTCAGATTTTGGACGGTCTCTTACTGTAGTTACAATTTTGCATACTTGTCCTAATAAGCTCACAAGTAAATGATTGATTCACTACATCTATGCTTGCCTTGTCATATTTGTTGTCAATATTCTTTTAGGGTGGACCACCTTGTTTCTAAATACTAGAACCGTAGACATGAGTGAATAGTATTTCTCTATGTGATCTCTTCCATCATGTGTGGGTAACGAACACTGCATTGTATAGAAAGAAAGTGTCATTTCCAGCTTTTACATAGGTTTTAATCTTTTACATGGAATGCAATCTGCCTACTTGCTTTGTGTTGCACTACCAACACTCCACCCTTGAAGCTAAACATTACGCCACTCATAATTGCTTAGTTTATTTGTTCAAATACGAGTTTCATATGATTCTAATGTTCCTACTTCAGTTTTGAAATGTGTGCCTGCCTATTATAGAGACATAAGGGGTTTGTATTTCTGTGTGTGGTCTGGTCAGCACGGTTGGGGAGGTGAACTTTGCATATGCAGGGGTTTATATGGAGACACTCTCCGAGTTGAATCCGCAATGCATTCCATAGATAATCTGACTACTTTTTATGTTTTCATGAATCTCAGATTCTAAACAGCATCATAATGATTATGAGCTTGTGCGCATGAAAAGAATAAAGCAGAACAATGTCATGGCTATCAAACTTGGCATTAAGGGACTGAAATCAAGTCTGGATGCAATGCAATGCAAATGCTCTCCACCTACAGATTCATGCTCAGAATATGATCCTAACAGTGATTCTGAGCTAGAGGGAGACCTAAGTAAATGTAGCTCCCTAGTGGAGGAGTCAAAGGAAGATGCCCTATCTTATTCACCCATCAAGGTACTTGCTCTAACTTTCCAAGGTTCCATTGCTCGCACATATCTTGCAACTGATGCTTTGCATTGCTTCTACTTTGTTGAACTGCCATTAGCTTAGTTTACACATCGTGTATGTGAATACGCCCTGCCTATCCATTTTCAGTACATATTCCATCTATCATCATACCATATTTATCCATTCAAATGTTGTTCTTGTGTATCAGACGTTCAAAATAAAGAGGGCAATTGCTGATCATGGAGGAGCACAAGCAAAGTATTTGGAAAAGGCAGTGGCACCTGATAAATCAAATAGCCCATTAGGTGTAGTTGCAATATCACCTGACCCACAAAATACCCCAACTCTAGCAGACTCTAGCCCTACTACACTGGTCATTTCTGATGCCCCAACTCAGCAGACCCCAACTGCAGCAAACAGTATGATTATGCCAGTTGACATAGCACCAGCTGTACAACGCAAAATCCCCATTCCAGCAAAGAGTACACCAAATCTAGTTTCCAAATCCCTTTTCGAACCAGAGAGAGCCCCAATTGCAGCAAATAAGACCCATGTTCCATTTCTTCCCAGATTAGAAGACGAAGCTTATGTTGTTGTCAGGAACTTTGTGCGCATCTTTCCCTCATGGAAAGATTATACCACAGACACAGAACAATTTCCAGTCTTCCTCCGCAACTTACGCATAAGTAATGTACTAATGTTATTCATGGTCATTACTGCATATGTTTCTGTTGACAGAAGACACAAGATTTCATTCTTTTAAATAGGCGAGGAGCAAACTGGATTGTGATGACGAGCAAGGGTTTGTTGCGCTTTTCAAGCACTCGTTGATGAAGTATCGTTCCTACCTGAGGCAAGCGCACTTCGATGGCAAGCCTCTGAACAAAATTTCTGTAAAGTCTCCGGTGCTACATTTATCTGACGGTGACTGGAATAATCTTGTTACACATTGGTCTCGGCTGCAGCGTAAGGTACTGTCTATGGTATCACATCACAATTTGAACTACATTTCTGCATTTGCCTTAATGTCTCACTTGTACGGAAACTGTTAGCAGAAGAACATTCGTTCTCAAGGGACCACAGAATCTCGCAACTATACTGCACACTACATTGCTCTTGTGAGTACCTCTTGCCCTGTATGACCATACTTACTTTCATAGCTGTTTGATTATGTAGCATCACTGCACATGTTAGCCTCGTAATCGTCCATTTGGTGGACATTATAAGATCCGTATGGACTCTTACACGAATTTAGAATCAACCCAATGCTTTTGAAGAGGTTTAGCTCTGCAGTCCTTTTGTAAGGACTGAACGTGGTCTATCACTGTACTTACATTAACAGCTACTCCCTCCGTCCCATAATATAAGAACGTTTTGTACAGTACACCAGTGTTCAAAGCACTCTTGTATTATGGGAAGAGATATTAGTTCATTTTGTAGCATTCTGCATCTTATCTCCCTCGCCCACCATTTACTAAAAAAGATCAGATCTATATTTAATCTTACCAACAAGTAGAATACACAAACAATGCCAGTGCAGAAGTGTAGCCCATTGCTCTTGTCACTACATTTTGTCCTGTAACGCTTGTACTTCTAGGGATTGGTAGTTGATTATGTAGCATCAATCTCCATCTTATCTTCATTATCCTCTATCCCTTCCAGTATTATCATATCTATAATTACTCTCTACAAAATGTAGAGTACAGGCAATGCTTATGAAGAAGATTCTGTGCTGAAATTCTTGAGTTATCCTTCCCTTGACATGGAGAAGGGCATTATAAAGCCGGTGTTAACTGTTAATGTAAGTCAGTCCTTCTAAAGCCTTTATCCTCAACTGCTATTTAATTTGCTCATACTCCCTACTGCTGTTTGGTTTGCTATTTCTACCAAAATGCATGTTCGTAAGAACCATAAGTTCTAAGTTTTACTTGTAAAACCAAATTCCTTATTCATACCATGCACATTACTTAATACTCCCTATATGTATGCTTGGTTTTGTGGATCTATAATCCAATGTGTGGTGAAGCAGCCCACATTTGCACCTTGTCATCTCCTGTTTTATCTTACTAATGCGGCTGATGATATGAACAACATGCCATGCACATTATCCAAAATAGATACAATGATTTTCTTTGCCCTTCATCTATGCTTGTTATGTTGACATGGTAATCTAGTAGTGTGGTGAAGCTCCCCGCATTATGAACAATGCCAAATTATACTATTGATATTTTGAACTTACTCTTTATTTTCTAATTTGAAATTGGATAGAATTGACAGAACAGTTATCATCTTTGTTTATACACGTGCAAAACCTCTCATCTCTCTGCTTTGTTTCAGGGTGATATGCCTGATGGCATGCACAAGTCTGCTGATGGCTGTGAGACAAACCCAACATATATTGCAGCAAAGAAGGCAAAACATCTTGAAGATAGTGAGACAACCCCAAAGTCTTGTCTTGATATAGTGTTCAAGTTACTTGAGACTAATAGTCAGACAAGCTCACAGAATTAGTCGTCTGAATCAGTTCGACTTGTTCAGTCCCAAGTTTTAGCAGAAAGGCATTCTGCAACTCAACTTCGACTTGAAGTCCTATCTCTAAGAAAGATTGCGGAGAACACCAATGAGAACCTCATCGCTAAACAGTAATACGTCTCCAACGTATCTATAATTTTTTATTGTTCCATGCTATTATACTACCCCTTTTGGATGCTTATGGGCTTTATTTTACACATTTATATCATTTTTGGGACTAACCTAGTAACCGGAGGCCCAGCCCATATTACTGTTTTTTGCATATTTCAGTATTTCAAAGAAAAGGAATATCAAACGGAGTCCAAACGGAATGAAACCTTCGGGAGCGTGATTTTTGTAATGAACGTGATCCAGAGGACTTGGAGTGCAAGTCAAGAAGCAGCCGAGGCTCCCACGAGATACGAGGGCGCCCCCCCCCCCTATAGGGCGCGCCCCTATCTCGTGGGCCCCTCGGGCAGCCACCGACGTACTTCTTCTTCCTATATATATACCTACGTACCCTGAAAACATCCAGGAGGCGGACGAAACACAATTTCCACCACCGTAACCTTCTGTATCCGCGAGATCCCATCTTGGGGCCTTTGTCGTCACTCTGCCGGAGGGGGAATCGACTACGGAGGGCTTCTACATCAACATCCTTGCCCCTCTGATGAGTTGTGAGTAGTTTACCACAGACCTACGGGTCCATAGTTATTAGCTAGATGGCTTCTTCTCTCTTTTTGGATCTCAATACAATGTTCTCCCCCTCTCTTGTCGAGATCTATTCGATGTAAACTCTTTTTGCGGTGTGTTTGTCAAGATCCGATGAATTGTGGTTTATGATCAAGTTTATCTATGAATAATATTTGAATCTTCTCTGAATTCTTTTATGTATGATTGAGTTATCTTTGCAAGTCTCTACGAATTATCAGTTTGGTTTGGCCTACTAGATTGATCTTTCTTGCCATGGGAGAAATTCTTAGCTTTGGGTTCAATCTTGTGGTGTCCTTACCCAGTGACAGAAAGGGTTGCAAGGCACGTATTGTATTGTTGCCATCGAGGATAACAAGATGGGGTTTATATCATGTTGCTTGAGTTTATCCCTCTACATCATGTCATCTTGCTTAATGCGTTTCTTTGTTCTTATGAACTTAATACTCTAGATGCAGGCAGGAGTTGGTCGATGTGTGGAGTAATAGTAGTAGATGCAGGCAGGAGTCGGTCTACTTGTTATGGATGTGATGCCTATATGCATGATCATGCCTAGATAATCTCATAACTATTCGCTTTTCTATCAATTGCTCGACAGTAATTTGTTCACCCACCGTAATACTTATGCTATCTTAAGAGAAGCCACTAGTGAAACCTATGGCCCCCGGGTCTATCTCTTATCATATTTGCTTCCAATCTACTTTTATTTGCATCTTTACTTTTTGCATCTATATTTATCTTATCTTACTATCTTTATTAGATCTCACTTTCGCAAGTGGCCGTGAAGGGATTGACAACCCCTTTATCGTTTGTGTAGGTGCGTGGGACTTTTGAGGAGCCTCCTACTGGATTGATACCTTGGTTCTCAAAAACTGAGGGAAATACTTACGCTACTATTGCTGCATCACCCTCTCCTCTTCGAGGAAAACAAACGCAAGCTCAAGACGTAGCAAGAAGGATTTCTGGCGCCGTTGCCGGGGAGGTCTTCGCTCAAGTCAAGACATACCAAGTACCCATCACAAACCCATCTCCCTCACATTTACATTATTTGTCATTTGCCTCTCGTTTTCCTCTCCCCCACTTCACCCTTGCCGTTTTATTCGCCCTCTCTTTCCCAATCTCCTCCTCACTCTTTTCGCTTGCCTTTTTCCGTTTGCTTGTGTGTTGGATTACTTGTTGCCATGGCGCAAGATAATACCAAATTGTGTGATTTCTTGAATACCAATAATAATGATTTCCTTAGTACTCCGATTGCTCCTCTTAATGATGTTGAGTCTTGTGAAATCAGTACTGCTTTGCTGAATCTTGTTATGAAAGATCAATTCGCCGGCCTTCCTAGTGAAGATGCCGCTACTTATCTAAACAACTTCATTGATTTGTGTGATATGCAAAAGAAGAAAGATACGGATAACAATATTGTCAAATTGAAGTTATTTTCGTTTTCACTTAGAGATCGTGCTAAAATTTGGTTTTCATCTTTGCCTAAAAATAGTATTAATTCTTGGAACAAGTGCAAAGATGCTTTTATCTCCAAATATTTTCCTCCCGCTTAGATCATCACTCTTAGGAACGATATTATGAATTTTAAACAATTTCATCATGAGCATGTTGCCCAATCTTGGGAAAGAATGAAATTGATGCTTCGCAATTGCCCTACTCATGGTTTAAATTTATGGATGATCGTACAAAATTTTTATGCCGGTTTGAACTTCGCTTCTAGAAATCTCTTAGATTCGGCCGCGGGAGGCACGTTTATGGAAATAACGTTGGCAGATGCTACAAAACTTCTTGATAATATTATGGCTAATTATTCTCAATGGCACACCGAAAGATCTTCTAGTAAAAAAGTGCATGCTATAGAAGAAATCAATGTTTTGAGTGGAAAGATGGATGAACTTGTGAAATTGTTTGCTACTAAAAATACTCCTCTTGATCCCAATGATATGCCTTTGTCTTCCTTGATTGAGAATAATAATGAATCTATGGATGTGAATTTTGTTGATAGGAATAGTTTTGGAAACAATGCTTATAGAGGAAACTTTAATGCTAGACCGTTCCCTAGTAATTCCTCTAATAATTATGGAAATTCTACAATAATTCTTATGGTAATTTTTATAAGATGCCCTCTGATTTTGAGAATAGTGTGAAATATTTTATGATTTCTCAAAAGAATTTTAATGCTTTGCTTGAAGAAAAATTGCTCAAAGTTGACGATTTGGCTAGGAACATTGATAGACTTTCGCTTGATGTTGATTCTCTTAAACTTAGATCTTCTCCTCCTAAGCATGATATCAATGAGTCTCTCAAAGTAATGAGAATTTCCGTTGATGAGTGTAAGGAAAGAACCGCTAGATTGCGTGCTAAGAAAGATAGCTTTATAAAAGCATGTTCTTCTAGTTTCCATGAAAATAATGATGAGGATCTTAAAGTTATTGATGCGTCTCCTATTAGATCTATGTTTTTCAATATGAATTTTGATGATTATGGTACTGAAGATGAATCAACTTTGCCTAGAAGGTGTCCCAAGAATTCAGAGTCTTTAGATCTTGATGCTAAATTTGGTAAAAGTGAGATTGGAGAGGTCACAACTTTAAATAGCATTGAACCCACTATCTCGGATTTCAAGGAATTTGATTATGATAATTGTTCTTTAAAAGGTTGTATTTCCTTGTTGCAATCCGTTGTTAATTCTCCTCATGATTATAGTCAAAATAAAGCTTTTACCAAACATATTGTTGATGCCTTGATGCAATCTTATGATGAAAAACTTAATTTGGAAGTTTCTATACCTAGAAAACTTAATGATTAGTGGGAACCTACTATAAATATTAGAATTAAAGATCATGAGTGTTTTGCTTTGTGTGATTTGGGTGCTAGTGTTTCCACGATTCTGAAAAATTTATGTGATATTGTAGGTTTCCATGATCTTGATGATTTCTTGTTAAATTTGCACCTTGCGGATTCCACCATTAAAAAGCCAATGGGAAGGATCAATGATGTTCTTATTGTTGCAAATAGAAATTTGGTGCCTGTGGATTTTATCGTTCTTGATATAGATTGCAATCTTTCTTGCCCTATTATTCTTGGTAGACCTTTCCTTAGAACGATTGGCGCGATTATTGATATGAAGGAAGGGAATATTAGATTCGAATTTCCATTAAAGAAAGGCATGGAGAACTTTCCAAGAAATAAAGTCAAATTACCTTATGAATCTATTATGTGCGCTACTTATGAATTTAGTGCCAAAGATGGCACTCGTTAGATCTATCTTTGCTTTTATGCCTAGCTAGGGGCGTTAAACGATAGCGCTAGTTGGGAGGCAACCCAATTTTCTTTATGTTTTTTGTTTTTGCTCATGTTTAGAAATAAATCTTGCATCTAACTTCTGTTTAGATGTGTTTTTATCTTTTAATTAGTGTTTGTGCCAAGTAGAACCTATAGGATAACCTATAATGATAGTTGATTTGATTCTGCTGAAAAACAGAAACTTTGCACGCACGAATATAATTTTGTTAAATCACAGGAACGTGCTTTTGCATTGATTATTTTCGCTGATGATAAATAAACAAATTTTCCAGGACTTCCTATTTTAGTAGGATTTGTAGAGTTCAAGAAGTTTGCGTTAGTTACAGATTGCTACAAACTGTTCTGTTTTTGACAGATTCTGTTTTTCGTGTGTTGTTTGCTTATTTCAATGCATCTATGGCCAATAAAATAGTTTGTAAACCATAGAGAAGTTGGAATACAGTAGGTTTAACACCAAAATAAATAAAGAATGAGTTCATTACAGTACCTTATGTGGTGGTTTGTTTTCTTTCACTAACGGAGCTTATAAGATTTCCTGCTGAGTTTTGTGTTGTGAAGTTTTCAAGTTTTGGGTAAAGCTTTTATGGTTATGGAATAAAGGGTGGCAAGAGCCTAAGCTTGGGGATTCCCAAGGCACCCCAAGATATTCAAGGATAGCCAAAAGCCTAAGCTTGGGGATGCCCCGGGAAGGCATCCCCTCTTTCGTCTGTGTTCATTGGTAACTTTACTTGGAGCTATATTTTTATTCGCCACATGATATGTGTTTTGTTTGGAGCGTCGTGTATTATATTAGTCTTTGGTTTTTAGTTTACCACAATCATCCTTGCTGTACACACCTTTTTGGATAAGCCTATTTGATTAGAATTTGCTAGAATACTCTATGTGCTTCACTTATATCTTTTGAGCTTGATAGTTTTTGCTCTAGTGCTTCACTATATCTTTTAGAGCACGGCGGTGTCTTAATTTTGAAGAAATTATTAGTCTCTCATGCTTCACTTATATTATTTTGAGAGTCTTTTAGAACAGCATGGTATTTGCTATGGTTACAAATTTGGTCCTAGAATGATGAGCATCCAAGTTGGGTATAATAAAAACTATCATAGAAAGTGAATTGGATGCTATGATCAATTTGATGCTTGATAGTTGTTTTGAGATATGGAGGTAGTGATATTAGAGTCATGCTAGTTGAGGTGATTATGAAAAATACTTGTGTTAAGGGTTGTGATTCCCGTAGCATGCACGTATGGTGAACCGCTTTGTGATGAAGTTGGAGCACAATTTTATTTATTGAGTGTCTTCCTTATGAGTGGCGGTCGGGGACGAGCGATGGTCTTTTCCTACCAATCTATCCCCCTAGGAGCATGTGCGTAGTGCTTCGATTTTTGATGACTTCTAAATTTTTGCAACAAGTATATGAGTTCTTTTGACTAACGTTGAGTCCATGGATTATACGCACCCTTTCACCTTTCCATCATTGCTAGCCTCTCTTGTGCCGTGCAACTTTCGCCGGTACCATACACCCACCATATACCTTCCTCAAAACAGACACCATACCTACCTATTATGGCATTTCCATAGCCATTCCGAGATATATTGCCATGCAACTTTCCACTGTTCCGTTCATATGACACACATTACTTTTGTCATAATGCTCTTTGCATGATCATGTAGTTGACATTGTATTTGTGGCAAGGCCACCTTCATAATTTTCATACATCTTGCACTTGATTCATTGCATATCCCGGTACACCGCCGGAGGCATTCATATAGAGTCATACCTTGTTCTAGCTTTGAGTTGTAATTCTTGAGTTGTAAATCCATAAAAGTGTGATGGTTTTCATTATTAGAGCATTGTCCTAGTGAGGGAAGGATGATGAAGACTATGATTCCCCCACAAGTCGGGATGAGACTTCGGACTTTACAAAAAGAAAAAAAGAAAAAAAGAAAAAAAAGAGAAAGGCCAAAAAAAGGACAGGCCAAAGAAAAAAAGAGAAAAAGAAAAAAAGGAAAAGAAAAAAATAAAATGAGAGAAAAAGAGAGAAGGGACAATGCTACTATCTCTTTTTTCCACACTTGTGCTTCAAAGTAGCACCATGATCTTCATGATAGAGAGTCTCATATGTTGTCACTTTCATATACAAGTGGGAATTTTTCATTATAGAACTTGGCTTGTATATTCCAATGATGGGCTTCCTCAAAATGCCCTAGGTCTTCGTGAGCAAGCGACTTGGATGCACACCCACTTAGTTTCTTTTGTTGAGATTTCTTATATTTATAGCTCTAGTGCATCTGTTGCATGGCAATCCCTACTCACTCACATTGATATCTATTAATGGGCATCTCCATAGCCCGTTGAGACGCCTAGTTGATGTGAGACTATCTTCTCCTTTTTTTGTATTCTCCACAACCACCATTCTATTCCACATATAGTGCTATGTCCATGGCTCACACTCATGTATTGCGTGAAAGTTGAAAGAGTTTGAGATTATTAAAGTATGAAACAATTTCTTGGCTTGTCATCGGGGTTGTGCATGATTAAATACTTTGTGTGATGAAGATAGAGCAAACAGCCAGACTATATGATTTTGTAGGGATAACTTTCTTTGGCCATGTTATTTTGAGAAGACATGATTACTTTGATTAGTATGCTTGAAGTATCACTATTTTCATGTTAATATGAACTTTTATTTTGTATCATTTGGATCTGAACATTCATGCCACAATAAATAAAATTACATTGAGAATTATGCTAGGTAGCATTCCACATCAAAAATTTCTTTTTTATCATTTACCTACTCGAGGACGAGCAGGAATTAAGCTTGGGGATGCTTGGTACGTCTCCAACGTATCTATAATTTTTGATTGTTGCATGCTATTATATTACCCCTTTTGGATGTTTATGGGCTTTATTTTACACATTTATATCATTTTTGGGACTAACCTACTAACCGGAGGCCCAGCCCATATTTCAGTATTTCAAAGAAAGGGAATATCAAACGGAGTCCAAACGGAATGAAACCTTCGGGAGCGTGATTTTTGGAACGAACGTGATCCAGAGGACTTGGAGTGCAAGTCAAGAAGCAGTCGAGGCTCCCACGATATAGGAGGGCGCCCCCCCCCCTATAGGGCGCGTCCCCTATCTCGTGGGCCCCTCGGGCAGCCACCGACGTACTTCTTCCTCCTATATATACCTGCGTACCCTGAAAACATCCAGGAGGCGGACGAAACACAATTTCCACCACCGTAACCTTCTGTATCCGCGAGATCCCATCTTGGAGCCTTCGTCGGCACTCTGCCGGAGGGGGAATCGACCACGGAGGGCTTCTACATCAACATCCTTGCCCCTCCGATGAGTTGTGAGTAGTTTACCACAGACCTACGGGTCCATAGTTATTAGCTAGATGGCTTCTTCTCTCTTTTTGGATCTCAATACAATGTTCTCCCCCTCTCTTGTGGAGATCTATTCGATGTAAACTATTTTTGCGGTGTGTTTGTCGAGATCCGATGAATTGTGGTTTATGATCAAGTTTATCTATGAATAATATTTGAATCTTCTCTGAATTCTTTTATGTATGATTGAGTTATCTTTGCAAGTCTCTTCGAATTATCAGTTTGGTTTGGCCTACTAGATTGATCTTTCTTGCCATGGGAGAAGTGCTTAGCTTTGGGTTCAATCTTGCGGTGTCCTTACCCAGTGACAGAAAGGGTTGCAAGGCACGTATTGTATTGTTGCCATCGAGGATAACAAGATGGGGTTTATATCATATTGCTTGAGTTTATCCCTCTACATCATGTCATCTTGCTTAATGCGTTACTCTGTTCTTATGAACTTAATACTCTAGATGCAGGCAGGAGTCGGTCGATGTGTGGAGTAATAGTAGTAGATGTAGGCAGGAGTCGGTCTACTTGTTATGGACGTGATGCCTATATACATGATCATGCCTAGATAATCTCATAACTATTCGCTTTTCTATCAATTGCTGGACAGTAATTTGTTCACCCACCGTAATACTTATGCTATCTTGAGAGAAGCCACTAGTGAAACCAATGGCCCCGGGGTCTATCTCTTATCATATTTGCTTCCAATCTACTTTTATTTGCATATATATTATAAAATACCAAAAAAATATTTATCTTATCTTACTATCTTTATTAGATCTCACTTTCGCAAGTGGCCATGAAGGGATTGACAACCCCTTTATTGCGGTTGTTGCGAGTTCTTAGTTTGTTTGTGTAGGTGCGTGGGACTTTTGAGGAGCCTCCTACTGGATTGATACCTTGGTTCTCAAAAACTGAGGGAAATACTTACGCTACTATTGCTGCATCACCCTCTTCGCTTCGAGGAAAACCAACACAAGCTCAAGACGTAGCAAACAGCTACACCTGGAAGCTATGACCGAGATGCTAGGCTGGTCTCACAGCCTTGCTCAGCAGTTTGCGCAGCAGTTCCCCCGCAAGGCTAACCTTTCTTGAACTGTCTTGAAAGTGGTCTCGGTTCAGTATTATTTTGTTACGCTGCCATGGTGCCCAGTTTTTGTAATCTGCTTCTTCGTTGCGCTTTATGATCACTGGTGGCGAACTTCGATGCCCAGTAGATGTAATATACCTTAAATCCTTTATTGTATAGTGTAGGTTTATTCTTAGTTACTATGTCGTAATTTCTTTATTGTATAGAGTAGGTTTGTTCTTAATTCCTACTAGTTACTGCCATGCATCATTCGCTATCTGGAAAAAAATCAGATGTAGTCGACCGGGCCGAAACATTCGACTCTAACGGGCCAGGTTTTTAGCGGGCCACAATTGGGCCGGCCTACGTCTTTCTTGGGCCCGAATGATTGGGGCCTTCACACATTGCGCCAGGCCCAAACTTACACCGGCTTATATTTTAGTTGGGCCTTTTGTCGACCCAACGCTTAGTTTCGCCCAGGTAGCGTTGGGCCATTAACAGGCTAAATATTGTACTGGCATGTTACGGCCGAGATGAAACCACGGGCCTTTAGCAGGCCAAAATGCATGTTGGGCCTCAATTTTCACTAGTCGTCGACGGGCCTTCAGGAGGCCGAAATGTAGACCGGGCCGTTTTGGGCCCAGTTAGCTCACGGGCCGTTACCAGGCCAAAACATATCTCGGGCCTTAGTTGGCCCACTGATATCATGGGCCTTTAAGAGGCCGAAAGCTTAGTACAGGCATCAACGGGCCAAATTACGCGACAGGCCTTTAACAGGCCCAAAGTCATGTTGGGCTTAACTGTTGCCACCTTTAGCATGGGCCGTTAGTGGGCCCGATGTCCCGTCGGACCATATATGGCCCATGGGCAGCACGGGCCATTCCCAGGCCGAAAGTCACACCGGGATGAAATGGGCCCATGTCTACATCAGGCCTCTAACAGGCCGAAAGTCACTGGGCTGTAGTTGGGCCCAAATATTCGGCGAACAATTAACGGGCCAGATCTAGCTTCGGGCCGCAAATGGGCCCAAATATTGGGCGAACAATTAACAGGCCAGATTTGGCTTCGGGCCGTAAATGGGCCCAAATATTGTGCGAACAATTAACGGGCCAGATTTGGTTTCGGGCTGTAAATGGGCCTTTATTAAGCAGGCCGTTATTGGACTGGCCCACTAGTACCTGATTAAGTTCTACAGGCCTTTGACTGGGCCGGCCTTTTAACCTATATGGGCCTCTGTTGGGCCCAGCCACGTGTCGACGTATCATAGGCATGTCTCCTCCAATGGACGGGCAACATCTGGCCCATTGACGAGCTGACAGGTGTTCCCTTCAGCCAATCAGAATTTTACACGTGGAAATTTCCCATTGGTCGGGGCTGTTAACGGGTTATCGGATCCAAAATCCGACCCAATAGCTTAACGACGTTCCGTTACGGTGGATGCCATGTGCCCGTCACCCTTAACAAAAGCACTTCTGTGACGTGCGATTTATCGTCATGGAAGTGGACACTTCCGTGATGATAATTTTGGTAATGTTATGGAACACTTGTACGACAGCATAGGTATGACTATCTTGATTCTATCATAAAACCGTCATGGATGTACATGCATGACAAAAACCGCGGCCTACTGTGACAAATGCGTATCATCACGGAAGTGTATTTTTTTGTAGTGCAATTTACTTATCATATAGATAATTGTCAAAAATAATAATTCATGATCAAATATATTTGAATGGCCATATATGCTTAGATCTTTCCCCATCACATGATGCTTGACTACTAAAGAGTAGGTTGGAATGAGAAGGAATACTACTGACTCTTGCATAAAAGTAAAAGATAGGCCCTTCGCAGAGGAAAGTAGGGATTTGCAGAGGTGCCAGAGCTCGAAGCTTTTAAACAGAGATGAAAATAATTTTGAGAAGTATGCTTTCATTGTCAACATAACAACCAAGAGTTCCCAATATCTTCCATCCTACGCACATTATATGCGGTTCCCAAACAGAATGGTAAAGTTTTTACTCCCCCTCCACCAAGAATCATCAATCCATGGCTTGCCCGAAACAATGGGTGCCTCCAACTAACAACAATCCTGGGGGAGTTTTGTTTGCAATTATTTTGATTTGATTTTGATCTTTTGATCATGGGACTTGGCATCCCAGTTACCAGCCATTTTTCTCGTGAATGATGAGCGGAGTCCACTCAGCGTGAGAATAACCCACCTAGCATGGAAGATACTCACAACCCCTAATAGCTACATGAGCGATTCGGGCATACAAAACAGATTATTATTTGAAGGTTTAGAGTTTGGCACATGCAAATTTACTTGGAACGGTAGGTAAATACCACATATAGGTAGGTATAGTGGACACTCATGGAAGAAACTTGGTTCAAGGAATTTGGATGCACAAGCAGTATTCCCGTTTAGTACAGATATTTTGGCTAGCAAAGGATTCTAAATAGCAAGCACCACATGTTCGAGGATCTATAACAATATAACTTCTATACAAATATGCCCAAGCATAACTCATTATGTTGTCTTCCTTGTCCAATTTCAATTAATTTGCTCAGGTTTGAAAATAATTAATGGGGCCCACAATCATAGAAGATGTCTAAGATAGTATATTTATATGTGAAATCTCTCTTCCTTCAATATTATTTCATGAATTGTTCAAGTGACCAATACAATGTTTGCTAACCTTCAATAAATTTACCACCTCAACTTCTTAGATGTGAAGTCATTACTCCCAATGGGGTAAGCATATGAAACATATATAATTTCAGATTTATGACATTCAGCTCATTCAACCATTTACTCATACGATATAACTGAAGCACACGAGTAAATGACAAACTACTCCAAAAAGATATAAGTGAAGATCAATGAGTAGTTAAATAATTGTGTAGCTATGTGAAGACTCTCTAACATTTAAGAATTTCAGATCTTGATATTTTATTCAAACAGCAAGCAAAACAAAATAAAACAAAATAACACTCCAAGCAAAACACATATCATGTGGTGAATAAAATATAGCTCCAAGTAAAGTTACCGATGAACGAAGACGAAAGAGGGGATGCCTTCCGGGGAATCCCCAAGCTTAGGCTCTTGGTTGTCCTTGAATATTACCTTGGGGTGCCTTGGGCATCCCCAAGCTTAGTCTCTTGTCACTCCTTATTCCATAGTCCATCAAATCTTTACCCAAAACTTGAAGACTTCACAACACAAAACTCAACAGAAAACTCGTAAGTTCTGTTAGTATAAGAAAACAAAACAACACTTAGGTACTATTGTGAACTCATTCTAAATTCATATTGGTGTAATATCTACTGTATTCCAACTTCTCTATGGTTCATACGCTCCGATACTACTCATAGATTCATCAAAATAGGCAAACAACACACAGAAAACAGAATCTGTCAAAAATAGAACAGTCTGTAGTAATCTGTATCATTCGAATCATTATGTAACACCAAAATTCCTACCAAATTAAGGAAACCTGAGAAATTTGTGTATCAATCCAGATCAAAAGGAATCAGATCAAATCAAGTTTCTGTGAATTGTCAAAACTAATTTACTGGGCGCAAAAGTTTCTGATTTTCAGCAGGATCAACACAACTATCACCGTAAGCTATCCTAAAGGTCTTACTTGGCACTTTATTGAAACAAAAGCTATAAAACATGATTACTATAGTAGAATAATCATGTGGACACACAAAAATAGTAAGGGTAAATATTGGGTTGTCTCCCAACAAGTGCTTTTCTTTAATGCCTTTCTAGCAAGGCATGATGATGACAATGATGCTCACATAAAAGATAAGAATTGAAACACAAAGAGAGCATCATGAAGAATATGACTAGCACATTTAAGTCTAACCCACTTCCTATGCATAGGGATTTTGTGATAAAACAACTTATGGGAACAATAATCAACTAGCATAGGAATGGAGAACAAGCATAACTTCAAGATTTTAAGCACATAGAGAGGAAACTTGATATTATGGCAATTCCTACAAGCATATGTTCTTCCCTCATAATAATTTTTAGTAGTATCATGAATGAATTCAACAATATAACCATCACATAAAGCATTCTTTTCATGATCTACAAGCATAGAATTTTTATTGCTCTCCACATAAGCAAAATTCTTCTTATTCGCAATAGTGGGAGTATCATAAGAGACTCGAATACTATAAATTGTTTCCATATTAAAAGAGTAATGTTCAGAAAAAGGATAATCATACTCATGACAAGTTTTATAAATATAATCGTCACTACTTTTTATAGCATAAGTTTCATCATAATAATCATCATAAGTAACAACTCTGTTCTCATCATAATCAATTGAAACCTCTTCCAAAATAGTGGATTCATTACTAAATAAAGTCATGACCTCTCCAAATCCACTTTCATAAATATTATAAGATTCAACATCCTCCAAAATAGTGGGATCATTACTTCCTAAAGTTGACACTCTTCCAAACCCACTTTCACCAATATAACCATAATAAATAGGAGGCATGCTATCATCATAATAAATTTGCTCATCAAAACTAGGGAGGCTAAAAATATCATCTTCATTAAACGTAGCATCCCCAAGCTTGGGACAAACATTAATTGCAGAAAATATATTCTCAAATATTTCATCTTCATCAAACATAGCTTCCCCAAGCTTGGGCCTTTTCATATCATAAGCATAATCACTCTCATCATTAATAGTATGGATAGCACCAATAGTATAGCAGTTATCATCATCACAATGATTAATAGGAGAAACATCATTTGGGATGGATACCGTTCTACCTTTGCTTCTCCGTCTTTTCTTTTTCTTCTTCACATCATGTGTGGGTTTAACCCTCTTTTTTGAGCTCCTTATTAATGAGATTGGTTGAATCGAAGGCTCCTCCTCGTTACCTGATTCATCATAAGAAATAATAGGAGGATATTGGGAAGTATCTTCCCTTTCATTAGTATTCCCTTCATCTTTTATTTGCTTTCTTTTCTTTATGTAATTGGCATATAAGGATTTTCAATGCAATTCATCGCAAAATACATATAAATTTCCTCTAGATTAATGTCAAGGAATTTCTCAAGGTTATATTCTGGAATATGCTTAGTTAAACGTTTCAATTCTTCATAACCCAAAAGCAAACTAAGTTCATTATGATGTGCAAGGGAAATCAAGTCATCACGATTTTTGGACGCAATTCGGTCATGAAACAATTTGCATCGGAGATTCAAATGACCACGTTCATTGCAAAGTTCACAAGTACGGTAAAGAAATTTTAAATTTTCAGCACTCCCATCTAGCCTTTCTTGCAACCATTTAGTTTCTAAATACTTATGCCTCTTGCAAAATCTATCTTCCCTATTTTGGGTGTACTTGCAAACTCTATGCACTCCATAAAAATTGACATGCTTATAAGAGACATTTTCATCATGACTAGTGCAATCATCATTAGTACTGTGGATATTCAAAGAGATCATACTAACAACATTGCAATCATGCTCATCATTCAAAGATTTAGTGCCAAACATTTTATAGACTTCTTCTTCTAGCACTTGAGCACAATTTTCCTTTCCATCATTCTCACGAAAGATATTAAAAAGATGAAGCGTATGAGGCAAACTCTATTCCATTTTTTTGTGTAGTTTTATTTTATAAACTAAACTAGTGATAAAACAAGAAACTAAAAGATTCGATTGCAAGATCTAAAGATATACCTTCAAGCACTCACCTCCTCGGCAACGGCGCCAGAAAAGAGATTGATGTCTACTACACAACCTTCTTCTTGTAGGCGTTGTTGGGCCTCCAAGTGCAGAGGTTTGTAGGACAGTAGCAAATTTCCCTCAAGTGGATGATCTAAGGTTTATCAATCTGTGGGAGGCGTAGGATGAAGATGGTCTCTCTCAAACAACCCTGCAACCAAATAACAAAGAGTCTCTTGTGTCCCCAACACACCCAATACAATGGCAAATTGTATAGGTGCACTAGTTCGGTGAAGAGATGGTGATACAAGTGCAATATGGATGGTAGATATAGGTATTTGTAATATGAAAATATAAAAACAGCAAGGTAACAAGTGGTAAAAGTGAGCGTAAACGGTATTGCAATGCTAGGAAACAAGGCCTAGGGTTCATACTTTCACTAGTGCAAGTTCTCTCAACAATAATAACATAATTGGATCATATAACTATCCCTCAACATGCAACAAAGAGTCACTCCAAAGTCACTAATAGCGGAGAACAAACGAAGAGGTTATTGTAGGGTACGAAACCACCTCAAAGTTATCCTTTCTGATCGATCTATTCAAGAGTCCGTAGTAAAATAACACGAAGCTATTCTTTCCGTTCGATCTATCATAGAGTTTGTACTAGAATAACACCTTAAGACACAAATCAACCAAAACCCTAATGTCACCTAGATACTCCAATGTCACCTCAAGTATCCGTGGGCATGATTATACGATATGCATCACACAATCTCAGATTCATCTATTCAGCCAACACATAGAACTTCAAAGAGTGCCCCAAAGTTTCTACCGGAGAGTCAAGACGAAAACATGTGCCAACTCCTATGCATAGATTCCCAAGGTCACGGAACCTGCAAGTTGATCACCAAAACATACATCAAGTGAATCAATAGAATACCCCATTGTCACCACGGGTATCCCACGCAAGACATACATCAAGTGTTCTCAAATTCTTCAAGACGCAATCCGATACATCAAGATCGTACCACCTCAAGAACACTAGAGAGAGAGGTCAAACACATAGCTACTGGTACATACCCTCAGCCCCGAGGGTGAACTACTCCCTCCTCGTCATGGAGAGTGGCGGGATGATGAAGATGGACATCGGTGAGGGATCCCCCCTCCAGCAGGGTGCCGGAATAGGGTCCCGATTGGTTTTGGGGGGCTACAAAGGCTTGTGGCGGCGGAGGCGGAACTCCCGGTCTATTGTGCTCCTCGATGTTTTTAACGTATATGGACATATATAGGCGAAAGAAGTCAGTCAGGGGAGCCACGAGGGGCCCACGAGGGTGGGGGCGCGCCCAGGGGGTAGGGCGCGCCTCCCTACCTCGTGGCCACCTTGAAGCTTCCCTGACTTCCACTCCAAGTCTTCTGGATTGCTTCCGTTCCAAAAATAGCTCTCCCGAAGGTTTCATTCCGTTTGGACTCCGTTTGATATTCCTTTTCTTTGAAACACTAAAATAGGCAAGAAAACAATAATTTGGGTTGGGCCTCCGGTTAATAGGTTAGTCCCAAAAATAATATAGAAGTGCTTAGTAAAGCCCATAAACATCCAAAACAGATAATTTAATAGCATGAATACTTCATAAATTATAGATACGTTGGGGACGTATCAGCATCCCCAAGCTTAATTCCTGCTCGTCCTCGAGTAGGTAAATGATCAAAGAAAGATTTTATGGAGTGTGAATGCTAGCAGGTGCATAAGTTTGATCAATGATAATTTCAATCACCTTTTCTAGCATCATTATATGTCATAACAGTAGCTCATCTCATAAAACTTCTCATGATCAAGTAACAAGCTATTCAAACGTTAAAGCATAGACCATAAACTTTCTTGAAAACTAGCAAACTATGTTCTCACTAATCAAACAATTGCAATTCATCTTATTTTCAGGAAGGGTCTTTGTAAGAGCTTTGATTTAGAAAATCCCACATACTCAACTATCATATGGTCTTCCATGATTGCTACCACTCGAAGCATATTTTTAGAACAAATAGCATCCATCTAACACAGAGAAAGATAGGGGCTTAATGTTTCGCCTCCCAACTTACTTATCATATAGATAATTGTCAACAATAATAGTTCATGATCAAATATATTTGGATGGCCATATATGCTTAGATCTTTCCCCATCACATGATGCTTGCCAACTAAAGAATAGGTTGGAATGAGAAGGAATACAACTAATTCTTGCATAAAACTAAAAGATAGGCCCTTCGCAGAGGGAAGCAGGGATTTGTAGAGGTGCCAGAGCTCGAAGCTTTTAAACAGAGATGAAAATAATTTTGAGAAGTATGCTTTCATTGTCAACATAACTGTTGGGGAACGTAGTAATTTCAAAAAAATTCCTACGCACACGCAAGATCATGGTGATGCATAGCAATGAGAGGGGAGAGTGTTGTCTATGTACCCTCGTAGACCAAAGCGGAAGCGTTGACGCAACATAGAGGAAGTAGTCGTACATCTTCCCGGTCCAACCGATCCAAGCACCGTTACTCCGGCACCTCCGAATTCTTGACACACGTACAGCTCGATGACGCACCCCGGCCTCCGATCCAGCAATGCTTCGGGGACGAGTTCCGTCAGCACGACGGCGTGGTGAAGATCTTGATGTTCAACCGTCGCAGGGCTTCGCCTAAGCACCGCTACAATATGACCAAGGTGTATTATCGTGGAGGGGGCACCGCACACGGCTAAGGAACGATCACGAAGATCAACTTGTGTGTCTATGGGGTGCCCCCTGCCCCCGTATATAAAGGAGTGGAGGAGGGGAGGGCCGGACCTCTCTATGGCGCGCCCTAGGGGAGTCCTACTCCCACCGGGAGTAGGATTCCCCCTTTCCTAGTCCAACTAGGAGTCCTTCCAAGTAGTAGGAGTAGGAGACAAGGAAGGGGAAGAGGGAAGGGAAGGAAGGAGGGGGGTGCGGCCCCACCCCCTAGTCCAACTCGGACTAGGCCTTGGGGGGCGTGCAGCTTGCCCTAGGCAGCCCCTCTCTCTTTCCCGTATGGCCCAATAAGGCCCAATACTTCTCCCGGCGAATTCCCGTAACTCTCCGGTACTCCGAAAAATACCCGAATCACTCGGAACCTTTCCGAAGTCCGAATATAGTCGTCCAATATATCGATCTTTACGTCTCGACCATTTCGAGACTCCTCGTCATATCCCCGATCTCATCCGGGACTCTGAACTCCTTCGGTACATCGAAACTCATAAACTCATAATAAAACTGTCATCAAAACCTTAAGCGTGCGGACCCTACGGGTTCGAGAACTATGTAGACATGACCGAAACACGTTTCCGGTCAATAACCAATAGCGGGACCTGGATGCCCATATTGGCTCCCACATATTCTACGAAGATCTTTATCGGTCAAACCGCATAACAACATACGTTGTTCCCTTTATCATCGGTATGTTACTTGCCCGAGATTCGGTCGTCGGTATCTCAATACCTAGTTCAATCTCGTTACCGGCAAGTCTCTTTACTCGTTCCGTAATACATCATCCCACAACTAACTCATTAGTTACAATGCTTGCAAGGCTTAAGTGATGTGCATTACCGAGAGGGCCCAGAGATACCTCTCCGACAATCGGAGTGACAAAACCTAATCTCGAAATACGCCAACCCAACATGTACCTTTGAAGACACCTGTAGTACTCCTTTATAATCACCCAGTTACGTTGTGACATTTGGTAGCACCCAAAGTGTTCCTCCGGTAAAAGGAAGTTGCATAATCTCATAGTTACAGGAACATGTATAAGTCATGAAGAAAGCAATAGCAATATACTAAATGATCATGTGTTAGGCTAACAGAATGGGTCATGTCAATCACATCATTCTCCTGATGTGATCCCGTTAATCAAATGACAACTCATGTCTATGGCTAGGAAACTTAACCATCTTTGATTCACGAGCTAGTCAAGTAGAGGCATACTAGTGACACTATGTTTGTCTATGTATTCACACATGTATTATGTTTCCGGTTAATACAATTCTAGCATGAATAATAAACATTTATCATGATATGAGGAAATAAATAATAACTTTATTATTGCCTCTAGGGCATATTTCCTTCAGTCTCCCACTTGCACTAGAGTCAATAATCTAGTTCACATCGCCATGTGATTTAACACCAATATTCATATCTGTATATGATTAACACCCATATTTCACATCGTCATGTGACCAACACCCAAAGGGTTTACTAGAGTCAATAATCTAGTTCACATCGCTTATGTGATTAACACCCAAAGAGTACTAAGGTGTGATCATGTTTTGCTCGTGAGAGAAGTTTAGTCAACGGGTCTATCACATTCAGAGCCGTATGTATTTTGCAAATATTCTATGTCTACAATGCTCTGCACGGAGCTACTCTAGCTAATTGCTCCCACTTTCAATATGTATCCAGATTAAGACTTAGAGTCATCTGGATCAGTGCCAAAACTTGTATCGACGTAACCTTTTACGACGAACCTTTTGTCACCTCCATAATTGACAAACATATCCTTATTCCACTAAGGATAATTTTGACCAATGTCCAGTGATCTACTCCTAGATCACTAGTGTTCTCCCTTGCCAAACCAGGGCAGAGTATACAATAGGTCTGGTCCATAGCATGGCATACTTTTATAAAACCTATGGCCAAGGCATAGGGAATGACTTTCATTCTCTTTCTATCTTCTGCCGTGGTTGGGTTTTGAGTCGTACTCAATTTCACACCTTGTAACACAGGCAAGAACTCTTTCTTTGACTGTTCCATTTTGAACTACTTCAAAATCTTGTCAAGGTATGTACTCATTGAAAAAACTTATCAAGCGTCTTGATCTATCTCTATAGATTTTGATGCTCAATATGTAAGCAGCTTCACCAAGGTCTTTCTTTGAAAAACTCCTTTCAAACACTCCTTTATGCTTTGCAGAATAATTCTACATTATTTCCGATCTACAATATGTCATTCACATATACTTATCAGAAATGCTGTAGTGCTCCCACTCACTTTCTAGTAAATACAGGCTTCACCGCAAGTCTGTATAAAACTATATGCTTTGATCAACTTATCAAAGCGTATATTCCAACTCCGACATGCTTGCACCAGTCCATAGAAGGATCGCTGGAGCTTGCATATTTTGTCAGCACCTTTAGGATTGACAAAACCTTCTGGTTGCATCATATACAACTCTTCTTTAAATCCATTAAGGAATGTAGTTTTGTTTATCCATTTGCCAGATTTCATAAAAAGCGGCAATTGCTAACATGATTTGGACAGACTTAAGCATCGCTACGAGCGAGAAAATTTCATCGTAGTCAACACCTTGAACTTTGTCAAAAACCTTTTTCGACAAGTCTAGCTTTGTAGATAGTAACACTACTATCAACGTCCGTCTTCCTCTTGAAGATCCATTTATACAATATGGCTTGCCGATCATCGGGCAACTCCACCAAAGTCCACACTTTGTTCTCATACATGGATCCCATCTCAGATTTCATGGCCTTAAGCCATTTTGCGAAATCTGGGCTCATCATCGCTTCCTCATAGTTCATAGGTTCATCATGGTCTAGTAACATGACTTCCAGAACAGGATTACCGTACCACTCTGGTGCGGACCGTACTCTGGAAGACCTACGAGGTTCTGTAGTAACTTGATCTGAAGTTTCATGATCATCATCATTAGCTTCCTCACTAATTGGTGTAGAAATCACTGGAACTGATTTCAGTGATGAACAATTTTCCAATTCGGGAGAAGGTACAGTTACCTCATCAAGTTCTACTTTTCTCCCACTCACTTCTTTCGAGAGAAACTTCTTCTCTAGAAAGGATCCATTTTTAGCAACGAATATCTTGCCTTCGGATCTGTGATAGAAGGTGTACCCAACAATTTCCTTTGGGTATTCTATGAAGACGCACTTCTCCGATTTGGGTTCGAGCTTATCAGGATGAAACTTTTTCACATAAGCATCGCAGCCCCAAACTTTAAGAAACGACAACTTGGGTTTCTTGCTAAACCACAATTCTTATGGTGTCGTCTCAACAGATTTAGATGGTGCCCTTTTAACGTGAATGCGGCTGTCTCTAATGCATAACCCAAAAACAATAGTGGTAAATCAGTAAGAGACATCATAGATCGCACTATATCCAATAAAGTGCGGTTACGACATTCGGACACACCATAACATTATGGTGTTCCAGGTGGCGTGAGCTGTGAAACTATTCCACAATGTTTTAATTGAAGACCAAACTCGTAACTCAAATATTCTCCTCCACGATCAGATCGCAGAAACTTTATTTTCTTGTTACAATGATTCTTCCACTTCACTCTGAAATTCTTTGAACCTTTCAACTATTTCAGACTTATGTTTCATCAAGTAGATATACCCATATCTACTCAAATCATCTTGTGAAGGTCAGAAAATAATGATACTTGCCACGAGCATCAACACTCATTGGATCGCATACATCGGTATGTATTATTTCCAATAAGTCAGTAGCTCGTTCCATTGTTCCGGAGAACGGAGTTTTAGTCATCTTGCCGAAAAGGCACGGTTCGCAAGCATCAAATGATTCATAACCAAGTGATTCCGAAAATCCATCTTCATGGAGTTTCTTCATGCGCTTTACACCGATATGACCCAAACGGCAGTGCCACAAATAAGTTGCACTATCATTATTAACTTTGCATCTTTTGGCATCAATATTATGAATATGTGTATCACTACGATCGAGATCCAACAAACTATTTTCATTGGGTGTATAACCATCGAAGGTTTTATTCATGTAGACAGAACAACAATTATTCTCTAACTTCAAATGAATAACCGTATCTCAATAAACATGATAAAATCATATTCATGCTCAACGCAAATGCCAAATAACATTTATTTAGGTTTAACACTAATCCCGAAAGTATAGGGAGTGTGCGATGATGATCATATCAATCTTGGAACTACTTCCAACACTCATCGTCACTTCCCCTTCAACTAGTCTCTGTTTATTCTGTAACTCCTGTTTCGAGTTACTAATATTAGCAACCGAACAAGTATCAAATACTCAGGGGCTACTATAAACACTAGTAAGGCACACATCAATAACCTGTATATCAAATATACCCTTGTTCACCTTGCCATCCTTCTTATCCACCAAATATTCAGGGCATTTCCGTTTCCAGTGACCATTTCCTTTGCAGTGTAAGCATTCAGTTTCAGGCTTTGGTTCAGCTTTGGGCTTCTTCGTGGGAGTGACAACTTGCTTGTCTTTCCACTTGAAGTTCCCTTTCTTTCCCTTTGCCCTTTTCTTGAAACTAGTGATCTTGTCAACCATCAACACTTGATGCTCTTTCTTGATTTCTACCTTCATCGACTCCAACATCATGAAGAGCTCAGGAATCGTTTTCGTCATCCCTTGCATACTATAGTTCATCACAAAGTTCTACTAACTTGGTGATGGTGACTAGAGAAATCTGTCAATCACTATCTTATCTAGAAGATTAACTCCCACTTGATTCAAGCGATTGTAGTACCCAGACAATCTGAGCACATGCTCACTAGTTGAGTGATTCTCCTCCATCTTTTAGCCATAGAACTTGTTGGAGACTTCATATCTCTCAACTCGGGTATTTTCTTAAAATATTAACTTCAACTCCTAGAATATCTCATATGGTCCATGACGTTCAAAACGTCTTTGAAGTCCCGATTCTAAGCTATTAAGCATGGTGCACTAAACTATCAAGTAGTCATCATATTGAGCTAGCCAAACGTTAATAACGTCTGCATCTGCTCCTGCAATAGGTATGTCACCTAGCGGTGCATTAAGGACATAATTCTTCTGTGCAGCAATGAGGATAAACCTCAGATCATGGATCCAATCCGCATCATTGCTACTAACATTTTTCAACACAATTTTCTCTAGGAACATATCAAAATAAACATATGAAAGCAACAATGCGAGCTATTGATCTACAACATAATTTGCAAAATACTACCAGGACTAAGTTCATGATAAATTTAAGTTCAATTAATCATATTACTTAAGAACTCCCACTTAGACAGACATCTCTCTAGTCATCTAAGTGATCACGTGATCCAAATCAACTAAACCATAACCGATCATCACGTGAGATGGAGTAGTTTTCAATGGTGAACATCACTATGTTGATCATATCTACTATATGATTCACGCTCGACCTTTCGGTCTCCGTGCTCCGAGGCCATATCTGCATATGCTAGGCTCGTCAAGTATAACCTGAGTATTCCGCGTGTGCAAAACTGGCTTGCACCCGTTGTAGATGGACGTAGAGCTTATCACACCCGATCATCACGTGGTGTCTGGGCACGACGAACTTTGGCAACGGTGCATACTCAGGGAGAACACTTCTTGATAATTAGTGAGAGATCATCTTAAAATGCTACCGTCAATCGAAGCAAGAATAAGATGTATAATAGATAAACATCATATGCAATCAAAATATGTGACATGATATGGCCATGATCATCTTGCGCCTTTGATCTCCATCTCCAAAGTACTATCATGATCTCTATCGTCACCGGCACGACACCATGATCTTCATCATCTTGATCTATATCAATGTGTCATCACATGGTTGTCTCACCAACTATTGCTATCGTATAGCGATAAAGTAAAGCAATTATTTGGCACTTGCATCTTATGCAACAAAGAGACATCCATAGGGCTTCTGCCAATTGCCGATAACTTCAACAAAACATGATCATCTCATACAACAACTTATATCTTATCACGTCTTGACCATATCACATCACAATATGCCCTCCAAAAACTAGTTAGACGTCATGTACTTTGTTGTTGCAAATTTTACGTGGCTGCTACGGGCTGAGCAAGAACCGTTCTTACCTACGCATCAAAACCACAACGATAGTTCGTCAAGTTAGTGCTGTTTTAACCTTCGCAAGGACCGGGCGTCGCCACACTCGGTTCAACTAAAGTTGGAGAAACTGACACCCGCCAGCCACCTGTGTGCAAAGCACGTCGGTAGAACCAGTCTCGCGTAAGCATACGCGTAATGTCGGTCCGGGCCGCTTCATCCAACAATACCGCCGAACCAAAGTATGACATGCTGGTAAGCAGTATGACTTATATCGCCCACAACTCACTTGTGTTCTACTCGTGCATATAACATCAAACCATAAAACCTAGGCTCTGATGCCACTGTTGGGGAACGTAGTAATTTCAAAAAAATTCCTACGCACACGCAAGATCATGGTGATGCATAGCAACGAGAGAGGAGAGTGTTGTCTACGTACCCTCGTAGACCGAAGCGGAAGCGTTGACGCAACATAGAGGAAGTAGTCGTACGTCTTCCCGGTCCAACCAATCCAAGCACCGTTACTCCGGCACCTCCGAGTTCTTGACACACGTACAGCTCGATGACGCACCCCGGGCTCCGATCCAGGAAAGCTTCGGGGAGGAGTTCCGTCAGCACGACGGCGTGGTGACGATCTTGATGTTCAACCGTCGCAGGGCTTCGCCTAAGCACCGCTACAATATGACCGAGGTGTATTATCATGGAGGGGGGCACCGCACACGGCTAAGGAATGATCACGAAGATCAACTTGTGTGTCTATGGGGTGCCCCCTGCCCCCGTATATAAAGGAGTGGAGGAGGGGAGGGCCGGCCCTCTCTATGGCGCGCCCTAGGGGAGTCCTACTCCCACCGGGAGTAGGGTTCCCCCTTTCCAAGTCCAACTAGGAGTCCTTCCAAGTAGTAGGAGTAGGAGACAAGGAAGGGGAAGAGGGAAGGGAAGGAAGGAGGGGGGTGCGGCCCCTCCCCCTAGTCCAATTCGGACTAGGCCTTGGGGGGTGCGCAGCTTGCCCTAGGCAGCCCCTCTCTCTTTCCCGTATGGCCCAATAAGGCCCAATACTTCTCCCGGCGAATTCCCGTAACTCTCCGGTACTCCGAAAAATACCCGAATCACTCGAAACCTTTCCGAAGTCCGAATATAGTCGTCCAATATATCGATATTTATGTGTCGACCATTTCGAGACTCCTCGTCATGTCCCCGATCTCATCCGGGAGTCCGAACTCCTTCGGTACATCAAAACTCATAAACTCATAATAAAACTGTCATCGAAACCTTAAGCGTGCGGACCCTACGGGTTCGAGAACTATGTAGACATGACCGAAACACGTTTCCGGTCAATAACCAATAGCGGGACCTGGATGCCCATATTGGCTCCCACATATTCTACGAAGATCTTTATCGGTCAAACCGCATAACAACATACGTTGTTCCCTTTGTCATCGGTATGTTACTTGCCCGAGATTCGGTCGTCGGTATCTCAATACCTAGTTCAATCTCGTTACCGGCAAGTCTCTTTACTCGTTCCGTAATACATCATCCCACAACTAACTCATTAGTTACAATGCTTGCAAGGCTTAAGTGATGTGCATTACCGAGAGGGCCCAGAGATACCTCTCCGACAATCGGAGTGATAAAACCTAATCTTGAAATACGCCAACCCAACATGTACCTTTGAAGACACCTGTAGTACTCCTTTATAATCACCCAGTTACGTTGTGACGTTTGGTAGCACCCAAAGTGCTCCTCCGGTAAAAGGGAGTTGCATAATCTCATAGTTACAGGAACATGTATAAGTCATGAAGAAAGTAATAGCAATATACTAAATGATCAAGTGCTAGGCTAACGGAATGGGTCATGTCAATCACATCATTCTCCTAATGATGTGATCCCGTTAATCAAATGACAACTCATGTCTATGGCTAGGAAACTTAACCATCTTTGATTCACGAGCTAGTCAAGTAGAGGCATACTAGTGACACTATGTTTGTCTATGTATTCACACATGTATTATGTTTCCGGTTAATACAATTCTAGCATGAATAATAAACATTTATCATGATATGAGGAAATAAATAATAACTTTATTATTTCCTCTAGGGCATATTTCCTTCAATAACAACCAAGAGTTCCCAATATCTTCCATGCTACACACATTATAGGCGGTTCCCAAACAGAATGGTAAATTTTTTACTCCCCCTCCACCAACAATCATCAATCCATGGCTTGTTCGAAACAACGGGTGCCTCCAACTAACAAAAATCTTGGGGGAGTTTTGTTTGCAATTATTTTGATTGGATTTTGATCTTTTGATCATGGGACTTGGCATCCCAGTTACCAGCCATTTTTCTCGTGAATGATGAGCGGAGTCCACTCATCATGAGAATGACCCACCTAGCATGGAAGATACTGACAACCCCTAGTCGCTACATGAGCGATTCGGGCATACAAAACAGATTATTATTTGAAGGTTTAGAGTTTGGCACATGCTAATTTACTTGGAACGGTAGGTAAATACCACATATAGGTAGGTATAGTGGACACTCATGGAAGAAACTTGGTTCAAGGAGTTTGGATGCACAAGCAGTATTCCCGCTTAGTACAGATATTTTGGCTAGCAAAGGGTTCTAAATAGCAAGCACCACATGTTCGAGGATCTATAACAATATAACTTCTATACAAATATGCCCAAGCATAACTCATTACGTTGTCTTCCTTGTCTAATTTCAACTAATTTGCTCAGGTTTGAAAATAATTAATGGGGCTCACAATCATAGAAGATGTCTAAGATAGTATATTTATATATGAAATCTCTCTTCCTTCAATATTCTTTCACGAATTGTTCAAGTGACCAATACAATGTTTGCTAACCTTCAATAAATTTACCACCTCTACTTCTTAGACGTGAAGTCATTACTCCCAGTGGGGTAAGCATATGAAACATATATAATTTTAGATTTATGACATACAACTCATTCAACCATTTACTCATAGGATATAACTGAAGCACACGAGTAAATGACAAACTACTCCAAAAAGATATAAGTGAAGATCAATGAGTAGTTAAATAATTGTGTAGCTATGTGAAGACTCTCTAACATTTAAGAATTTTAGATCTTGATATTTTATTCAAACAGCAAGCAAAACAAAATAAAACAAAATAACCCTCCAAGCAAAACACATATCATGTGGTGAATAACAATATAGCTCCAAGTAAAGTTACCGATGAACGAAGACGAAAGAGGGGATGCCTTCCGGGGAATCCCCAAGCTTAGGCTCTTGTTTGTCCTTGAATATTACCTTGGGGTGCCTTGGGCATCCCAAAGCTTAGGCTCTTGCCACTCCTTATTCCATAGTCCATCAAATCTTTACCCAAAATTTGAAGACTTCACAACACAAAACTCAACAGAAAACTCGTAAGCTCCGTTAGTACAAGAAAATAAATCACCACTTAGGTACTATTATGAACTCATTCTAAATTCATATTGGTGTAATATCTACTGTATTCCAACTTCTCTATGGTTCATACCCTCCGATACTACTCATAGATTCATCAAAATAGGCAAACAACACATAGAAAACAGAACATGTCAAAAACAAAACAGTCTGTAGTAATCTGTATCATTCGAATAATTATGTAACTCCAAAATTCCTACCAAATTAGGGAAACCTGAGCAATTTGTGTACCAATCTAGATCAAAATCAAGTTTTTGTGAATTATCAAAACTAATTTACTGGGCGCAAAAGTTTCTCATTTTCAGCTGGATCAACAGAACTATAACCGTAAGCTATCCTAAATGTCTTACTTGGCTCTTTATTGAAACAAAAGCTATAAAACATGATTACTACAGCAGCATAATCATGTGGACACACAAAAACAGTAAGGGTAAATATTGGGTTGTCTCCCAACAAGCGCTTTTCTTTAATGCCTTTCTAGCTAGGCATGATGATGACAATGATGCTCACATAAAAGATAAGAATTGAAACACAAAGAGAGCATCATGAAGAATATGACTAGCACATTTAAGTCTAACCCACTTCCTATGCATAGGGATTTTGTGAGCAAACAACTTATGGGAACAATAATCAACTAGCATAGGAAGGCCGAACAAGCATAACTTCAAGATTTTAAGCACATAGAGAGGAAACTTGATATTATGGCAATTCCTACAAGCATATGTTCTTCCCTCGTAATAATTTTCAGTAGCATCATGAGTGAATTCAACAATATAACCATCACATAAAGCATTCTTTTCATGATCTACAAGCATAGAATTTTTATTACTCTCCACATAAGCAAAATTCTTCTTATTCAGAATAGTGGGAGTATCATAAGAGACTTAAATACTATAAATTGTTTCCATATTACAAGAGTAATGTTCAGAAAAAGGGTAATCATAATCATGACAAGTTTTATAAATATAATCATCACTACTTTTTATAGCATAAGTTTCATCATAATAATCATCATAAGTAGCAACTTTGTTCTCATCATAATCAATTGAAACCTCTTCCAAAATAGTGGATTCATTACTAAATAAAGTCATGACCTCTCCAAATCCACTTTCATAAATATTATAAGATTCAACATCCTCCAAAATAGTGGGATCATTACTTCCGAAAGTTGACACTCTTCCAAACCCACTTTCATCAATATAACCATCATAAATAGGAGGCATGCTATCATCATAATAAATTTGCTCATCAAAACATGGGAGGCTAAAAATATCATCTTCATTAAACGTAGCATCCCGAAGATTGGGACAAACATTAATTGCAGCAAATATATTCTCAAATATTTCATCCTCATCAAACATAGCTTCCCCAAGCTTGGGCCTTTTCATATCATAAGCGTAATCACTCTCATCATTAATAGTATGGATAGCACCAATAGTATAGCAATTATCATCATCACAATGAGTAATAGGAGAAACATCATTTGGGAGGGATACCTTTCTACCTTTGCTTCTCCGTCTTTTCTTTTTTCTTCTTCACATCATGTGTGGGTTTAACCCTCTTTTTTTAGCTCCTTATTAATGAGATTGGTTGAATAGAAGGTTCCTCTTCGTTACCTGATTCATCATAAGAAATAATAGGAGGATATTGGGAAGTCTCTTCCTTTTCATTAGTATTCTCTTCATCTTCTATTTGCTTTCTTTTCTTTATGTAATTGGCAATATAAGGATTTTCAATGCAATTCACTACACAATACATATAAATTTCCTCTAGATTAATATCAAGGGATTTCTCAAGGTTATATTTTGGAATATGCTTAGTTAAACATTTCAATTCTTCATAACCCAAAAGCAAACTAAGTTCATTATGATGTTCAAGGGAAATCAAGTCATCACAATTTTTGGACACGATTCGATCATGAAACAATTTGCATCGGAGATTCAAATGACCACATTCATTGCAAAGTTCACAAGCACGGTAAAGAAATTTTAAATTTTCAGCACTCACATCTAGCCTTTCTTGCAACCATTTAGTTTCTAAATACTTATGCCTCTTGCAAAATCTATCTTCCCTATTTGGTGTGTACTTGCAAACTCTATGCACTCCACAAAAATTGACATGCTTATAAGGGACATTTTCATCATGACTAGTGCAATCATCATTAGTACTATGGATATTCAAAGAGATCATACTAACAACATTGCAATCATGCTCATCATTCAAAGATTTAGTGCCAAACATTTTATAGACTTCTTCTTCTAGCATTTGAGCACAATTTTTCTTTCCATCATTCTCACGAAAGATATTAAAAAGATAAAGCGTATGAGGCAAACTCAATTCCATTTTTTTTGTAGTTTTATTTTATAAACTAAACTAGTGATAAAACAAGAAACTAAAAGATTCTATTGCAAGATCTAAAGATATACCTTCAAGCACTCACCTCCCCGGCAACAGCGCCAGAAAAGAGCTTGATGTCTACTACACAACCTTCTTCTAGTAGACGTTGTTGGGCCTCCAAGTGCAGAGGTTTGTATAGGACAGTAGCAAATTTCCTCAAGTGGATGACCTAAGGTTTATCAATCCGTGGGAGGCATAGGATGAAGATGGTATCTCTCAAACAACCCTGCAACCAAATAACAAAGAGTCTCTTGTGTCCCCAACACACCCAATACAATGGCAAATTGTATAGGTGCACTAGTTCGGCGAAGAGATGGTGATACAAGTGCAATATAGATGGTAGATATAGGTTTTTGTAATCTGAAACTATAAAAACAGCAAGGTAACAAGTGGTAAAAGTGAGCGTATGTAACACCCCGGATGTAACTTCCCATATTTGTAACTCCAACTCTTGCCATTTTCGGCTATGCGCTATGGTTTTCCCTCCGTGGTTGGGTTTTGTCTTTCGTTTTGCATTTTGTTCATGTCCTGCATCTCATATCATGTCATCATGTGCATCTCATTTGCATACGTGTTCGTCTCATGCATCCGAGCTTTTTCCCCGTTGTCCGTTTTGCAATCCGACACTCCCACGTGCACCGGCGCACCCCTCTTGTCTCTTTTTGTGTGCGGGTGTTAAGCGTTCTCGGAATGGACCGAGGCTTGCCAAGTGGCCTTGGCATACCACCCGTAGACCACCTGTCAAGTTTCGTGCCATTTGGAGGTCGTTTGATACTCCAATGGTTAACCGCTTAACCGCAAAGGCCTCTTTTGGGTTGCAGCCCAACACCCCTCCAAAACAGCCCAATAACCCATCTAAGTCACTTCCATCCTCTAGGCCGTTCGATCACGATCGTGTGGGCGAAAACCACACCTCATTTGGAGCTTCCTAGCTTCCTCTACCTCTATATAAAGACCTTCATTTCCAAATCCCGGATGAATCCACCCCTAACCCTAGTCTTCTTCCACCCCGCGCCGCCGGACACGTCCGGTCCGGCCGGACAAAAATCCCGCCGCCGCCGCCGCCCAATCGGGGCGCGCCACATCGCCACTCGGGCCGCCTCGACGCCGCGCCTCCACCGCGGGCCCGCCAGGCCCGTGGCCGGCCCTCCCGCGCCCGACCGGGCCCGTGCCCCACGCCAGCGCCGGCCCCAGCACCGCCGCCCTTGCCGGTCGCCGGCCGCCGCCCGGCCCCGAGCAGCGCCGCCTCGGGCGCCCCCGAGCTCCGTCCCAGCAAGCTCCTCCGGCCTCCTCCCTCACCTCCGGCGACGAACTCCAGCGACCTCGGCCCTGGATCTAAGATCCATAACACCTAGGTTGACTTTCCCCGACCCCCGAAATCGTCTAAGTCTCTTTCTGCAGATTAATTGCTGCATCTTCGTCGTGCCATAACTATGCACTCGTGGCTCCGTTTTGGAAGTATAGCATACCGAATTGTTCATCTCGACGAGTACATCATTTCATCTTATTGCATCATTTTCATTTCAGCTCATCTTGATGCCAGAAATGCTGTTGGAAGATGGCTATGTGATGTTAGTTTCAGATTCTTACCAGAACATGCACTTTTGTCATTTTTGCCATCATTGATGTGTGCATCTTATGAACTTGAGCCCTACATATGTTTTGAACTATGCCATGCCATCTTTACAGGGGTGTATGCCATGTATTTTTGTGATCTCTGTGGTGACTAGAACAAGCATGCAAACTAGGCTTCGTGATGTTGCTGATTTCAGTCCCTGTTCTGCTGTTATTTTTATGCCATGTAAACATGATGCTACATAGAGATCCATGCATATTTTGAGATACTTCAGTAAGGATGTTTTGAACATATGGTTATGCTCTATCCATTCATGCCCCTGTTTGCAATTATGGAGTAGTCTAGCATGTCTTTTTCTTGCCCTACTTTTGCTATAAAATGTTTCCTGGCAGATTGTTTACATGATATTCAATTGTGACAAGGTTGTTGTAGTTGATCCTTGCATGCTATGATCTTGTTCTTGCCATGTTTAGTTTCATAAAAATGTATTCTTGCTGGTGCTATGCTTATTTTATCATGCAATGACTTGTGGTGAGTGAATCGAGCTCACAAAGATGCCTTCATAATGCTGTCAATGCCATGCCCAGTTTGCTGAATCTGTTAATGGAACTTGCTATGTTTACATGGGTGCCATCATTTCTTCTGATCCTTTTTGGCTCATGGTGAGTAAGGGATTTTTGTTCTATGCTTTGAGTAGAATCATGTCATGCCTTGTTTTGCTATTATAAGTTCCTGTAGCATGTGGGTTGCTTGCTCTGAACATTGCTACCTGATGTTGTTTATGCCATGTCCAACCTGATATTTTTTGTACTTTTGCCATGCTTGTTTGAACCTGTTATGGTGTGATTTAGCCGTGGCTCAGTGTTCCTCTTTTTTCAAGCATCTCCTGTAGATCACTGTCATATGCTTTGTTTTTATGTTGGGGTGCTGTAGCATAGTTTCTTGTTGCATGCTAAGTAGCATCATGCTGTTAATCGCAGATTTGTGTCATTCTTGTTTTGCTTGCCATTTGCAAACCGTGCATCCGATTCCGGTGATCTTTATATCGATTTCAACCGAAATCATCTCATCTTTCCAGCGGCATACTTGGGTTGCCAAGTTGATGCCTTGTTCATCATTTCCCGTCCGGAGCCCGCATATGCATTGCATATCACATCTCGCATATCATGTCATGTATTGCATCATGGTGCTTGTGCATTGCTCCATGTTTGATTGTGGTTCCATTGCTTGTGTTCTTGCTTTGGGTAGAGCCGGGAGACGAGTACGTGCACGAGGAACCTGTTGAGAATGCTAACGAGGATCAAGCCTTCGACAACCCTGAGAACTTTGCAGGCAAGATGACCATACCCTCAATATCACTTCTATCTTTGCTTTGCTAGTTGCTCGCTCTATCGCTATGTTAACTCTACCTACCACTTGTTTATCATGCCTCCCATATTGCCATGTCAAACCTCTAACCACCTTTTCCTAGCAAACCATTGTTTGGACATGTCACCGCTTTTGCTCAGCCCCTCTTATAGCGTTGCTAGTTGCAGGTGAAGATGAAGTTTGTTCCTCGTTGGAACATGGATACTTTGGGATATCACAATATCTCTTGTTTAATTAATGCATCTATATACTTGGTAAAGGGTGGAAGGCTCGGCCTTATACCTGGTGTTTTGTTCCACTCTTGCCGCCCTAGTTTCCGTCATACTGGTGTTATGTTCCTTGATTTTGCGTTCCTTACGCGGTTGGGTGATTTATGGGACCCCCTTGATAGTTTGCTTTGAATAAAACTCTTCCAGCAAGGCCCAACCTTGGTTTTACCATTTGCCACCTACACCTTTTTCCCTTGGGTTTTCGCGAGCCCGAGGGTCATCTTTATTTTAGCCCCCCCTCCCCGGGGCCAGTGCTCCTTCGAGTGTTGGTCCGAACCGAGCAACCTGCGGGGCCACCACGGGGAAACTCGAGGGCTGGTTTTACTCGTAGCTTGACTTATCCGCTGTGCCCTGAGAACGAGATACGTGTGACTCCTATCAGGATTTGTCGGCACATCGGGCGGCTTTGCTGGTCTAGTTTTACCATTGTCGAAATGTCTTGCGAACCGGGATTCCGAGACTGATCGGGTCTTCCCGGGAGAAGGAATATCCTTCATTGACCGTGAGAGCTTATGATGGGCTAAGTTGGGACACCCCTGCAGGGTATTATCTTTCGAAACACTTGCCCGCGGTTATGAGGCAGATGGGAATTTGTTAATGTCCGGTTGTAGAGAACTTGACACTTGACTTCATTAAAATGCATCAACCATGTGTGTAGCCGTGATGGTCTCTTCTCGGCGGAGTCCGGGAAGTGAACACGGTTTGGGTTATGTATGCCCGTAAGTAGTTTCAGGATCACTTCTTGATCACTTCTAGCCTCTCGACCAATGCGTTGCTTCTCTTCTCGCTCTCACTTGCGTATGTTAGCCACCATATATGCTTAGTGCTTGCTGCAGCTCCACCATATTACCCCTTTCCTACCTACAAGCTTAAATAGTCTTGATCTCGCAGGTGTGAGGTTGCTGAGTCCTCGTGACTCACAGATTCTACCAAAACAGATGCAGGTATCGATGATACCAGCGCAAGTGGCGCAATCGAGCTCAAGTGGGAGTTTGACGAGGATCTTGGTCGTTACTATGTTTCGTTTCCAGATGATCAGTAGCGGAGCCCAGTCGGGACGATCTGGGATCTAGCATTTGGGGTTGTCTTCTTTTCATTTGGATTTGATCGTAGTCGGTCTATGAGTGTATTTTGAATGATGTATGACTTATTTATGTGTTGCGTGAAGTGGCGATTGTAAGCCAACTCTCTTTATCCCATTCTTGTTCATTACATGGGATTGTGTGAAGATGACCCTTCTTGCGACAAAACCACCATGTGGTTATGCCTCTAAGTCGTGCTTCGACACGTGGGAGATATAGCCGCATCGTGGGCGTGACAAGTTGGTAATCAGAGCCATCCCTGACTTAGGAGCCCCCTGCTTGATTGATTGCTGGCATTGTTGAGTCTAGAACAAAAATGTTTTGAGTCTTAGGATTATATATATCGGAGAGTAGGATTCTTTTTACTCCTCAGTCCCTTCGTCGCTCTGGTGAGGTCTCCTGACGTAGAAGTTTTGACTCTCCTCTCCTCAGATTTCACTAAAAAAATTTAGGATCATGCGGGTATCTTGGAATCGTTCCGATGGTTTTGTGACGAGAACATTGTTCTTGGTGCCTCCTGACATTTAGGGGTTGTGGCAGTGTCCCGGGGAGTTGAGCTCCGAGGTGTTGTCGTCACAATTTTATCGTTGCAGTTCTGGAATACCTGAGTTTTGCCGACATCGAAAATCTCTTTTATGCAGTTGTTGGTGAGATAACCTCGACGTCACCCAGTACTGGGGAGTTCGGGAGTATTGCCATGACTCGTATAACGGATGCTTTTCGAAGGTTGAGGTACACGATTTCCGAAGGTTTCTTGGTTATGTGTTGACGGATGGATACGGCTGGATGTAGGGATTGTTAGTTTGGGTGAGATATATTGCTTCCCCTGTATCCCCAACACTAGATTGCATAACCAGAAAGTTTCGGGAGTTTATAGGTGGGATTCAAGTAACTCTAGCACTTCTTCCCGCAGATATTTGGTCTGTGATTGGGTAATCCTTACCACTTATTTGTTCCATTCATACCTTGCTTTTATTTTCTTTCATCAATATCTTATCAAGTGGCTTCTCACCTTAACAGACATGATGTTTACTTTGGAATTCATTAGTTCATCCTTGTTCGAATGTTTATTGTGAAGACTATGTGTTGCAATTTCTATCCGTTGATTCAACTTGTCTATTTGTCTATCAAGATGCTAACAGATGTCACCCTCTTCAGGATGGCTCCGCCAACGCGTCAGAATCCGGAACGCAATGATGGGAGCCAGGCGAACCCTCCACCTCCACCTCCACCTCCGCCTCTGGAGGCATGGCAAACTTTGATGGCAACCACTAACGCCAACGCTCAGTTGTTGATTCACCTGATGCAAGAGCGCAACCAAGGCCAAGGCAACCAAGGGAATCAAGGTCAAGGGCAGTTCAACCATCAGCCTCAGTTTCCTACCCTCAACCAGTTCCATGCAAATCAGCCGAAGTCTTTCAGCTACTGTGTCGAGGCCACAGACGCCGACGATTGGCTCGTGGATATCAACAAGCATTTTGAATGCAGCAATGTCAGGCCTGAAGACTACGTCAAGTTCGCTTCTTTTCAGCTCAAGGACCAAGCAGCTGATTGGTTCCAGCAATACAAGGATTCCAAAGGAGGTCGAGTGATTACTTGGACTGATTTCTGTCGGGATTTTAAAGCTCACCACATTCCTACCAGTGTTGTTGAGAGTAAGCATGAGGAGTTCCGCAATCTCAAGCAAGGCAACATGTCAGTGTACGAATACAACAAGCAGTTTCAGAAACTTGCTCGCTTCGCTAAACAAGACGTTCCTGATGAAAAGAGTATGATTTATCAATTCAGAGGTGGCCTCAGAGAGAATCTGCAGTTAGCTCTCGTTCTTGTTGAGCCTACTCAGTTTGATCAATTCTACAATATTCCTCAAGCAAGAAGGTGCTCAGCTCAAGTGTGAGGCTTCTAAGAAGAGAATCAAGGATGCAGTTCAGTCTTCTTCTTCCTCTCAAGTGGCAGCTAAGCAGCAAAAGTTCTACCTTCCTCCTCCTCCGTTTCGTCAGCCTTACCAGCAGAAGAACTCAGGTGGTCGTGGATCTTCCCACCCACCCAACCCAAGCTATCAGAACAAGTCTCAGCCTCAAGCTCCAAGGTCAAATGCTCCGTATCATCGTCCGCTCTCAGAAGTGACTTGCAACAAGTGCCAGCAGAAAGGTCACTACGCGAACAAATGCTTCAACCAATGGGGCCTTCCTCCTCCTCCTGTGAGGTCTTCAAGCAATGCAGTGGTCAAGCATAATCCAAAGCATGCAAAGGTGAACATGATGAATGCAGCTCAGGCAGAGGATTCTTCAGATGTGATCATGGGTAACCTTCCAGTTAACTCTATTCCTGCAAAAGTCTTATTTGATACTGGTGCATCGCATTGTTTCATGTCAAGACCGTTTTTTGCCAAGCATGATTTCAATTCTTCTCATTTGGATAAACCCATGGCTGTCATTTCTCCGGGTAAACGGTTGAGCTCCAGTTTGGTGGTTCCAGATACCACAATCAAGATGGGCGACTATAGATTTCTGGCTAAACCAATTGTCCTTGGTGACTCGGATATTGATCTAATTCTCGGGATGGACTGGCTTTCTCAGCACAAAGCTCAACTTGATTGTGCTGCCAGGGAAATTCAATTAACACACTCTTCTGAGGATGTTATCATCTATGTCGCTCGTGATGAAACCATTCGGTTATTCTCTCTCAATGAGAAGGGCGAGTTGGATGCTATCTCTCAGATTCCAGTCGTTTGTGAGTACCAACATGTCTTTCCAGAAGAGCTTCCGGGTATGCCTCCGCACCGGCCAGTCGAATTCGTTATCGATCTTGAGCCTGGCACCGAACTCGTTTGCAAGCGTCCATACAAGCTTGGACCTGAAGAACTGAAGGAATTGAAGAAACAGCTCAATGAACAAGAGCGTCTGGGTTTGATCAGACCGAGTTCATCTCCATGGGGTTGTGGAGTTCTTTTTGTCCAGAAGAAGGATGGCACGGACCGACTGTGCGTCGATTACCGTCCATTGAATAAGAAGACAATCAAGAACAAGTATCCACTTCCCAACATCAATGAGTTATTCGAGCAACTCAAAGGTGCTAAAGTATTCTCCAAGCTTGACCTTCGTATGGGTTATCATCAGATTCGCATTCGTGAACAAGATATTCCCAAGACAGCATTCAGAACAAGCTATGGTTCTTATGAATATACTGTCATGTCTTTCGGCCTTGGCAATGCTCCTCCAACATTCTCTCGAATGATGAACTTCATCTTCAACCCCTACACCAATGAATTCGTCCTGGTGTATCTCGATGATATTTTGGTCTTCTCCAAGAATAAGCAGGATCATGCCAAACATTTGCGATTGGTGCTCGACAAGCTCAGAGAGCATCAATTCTATGCGAAGTTTTCCAAATGTGAGTTCTGGCTTGATGAAGTTCTTTATCTTGGTCACATCATCTCCACCAAGGGCATCGCTATTAATCCCGAGAAGGTGTCTTCAATTGTGAATTGGGAACCTCCTCAGAATGTCAAGCAGCTCCACAGTTTTCTTGGTCTTGCAAGCTATTGCCGAAGATTCGTTGAGAATTTCTCTAAGATTGCAAAGCCTCTTTCCAGCCTCCTCCAGAAGCATGTCAAGTATGTCTGGTCACCTGAGTGTGATGTTGCTTTCAACACCCTCAAAGAGAAGCTAGTCACAGCTCCTGTCTTGACTCCTCCTGATGAATCCAAGCCATTCGAAGTTTTCTGTGATGCTTCTCTTCAAGGTCTCGGTGCTGTGTTAATGCAAGAGAAGAAAGTTGTGGCCTATACCTCTCGTCAGTTGAAGCCCAACGAAAAGAACTACCCCACTCACGATCTTGAGTTGGCGGCAGTTGTCCATGCATTGATAACATGGAGACATCTCTTGTTGGGAAGGAAAGTGGACATTTTCACCGATCACAAGAGTCTCAAGTATATCTTCACTCAACCCAACCTCAACCTCAGACAAACTCGATGGGTCGAAATGATTCAAGAGTACAATCCAAGTATTGAATATACTCCTGGCAAGGCGAATGTGATTGCAGATGCCTTGAGCAGAAAGGCTTATTGCAACAGCTTAATTCTCAAGCCCTTCCAACCGGATCTTTGTGAAGCTTTCCGCAAACTGAATCTTCAAGTTGTTCCTCAAGGCTTTCTTGCCAACCTCATAGTCTCTCCTACTTTGGAAGATCAAATTCGTGAGGCACAACTCCTGGATACCATGGTGAAGAAGGTGAAACGTGGTATCGACAAGGGCATTCTCAAATACAAGTGCTATCGCTTGGATGACAAAGATACTCTTTTCTTCGAGGATCGAATTGTGGTTCCAAAAGGTGATCTGAGAAAAGTCATTATGAACGAGGCACACAATTCCCTTCTATCCATTCATCTTGGAAGTACAAAGATGTACCATGACCTCAAGCAGTCGTATTGGTGGACTCGAATGAAGCGAGAAATTGCTCAATTCGTGAATGAATGTGATGTCTGCAGAAGGGTGAAAGCAGAACACCAAAGACCAGCTGGTCTCCTCCAACCTCTTACTATTCCGGAATGGAAGTTTGACCATATCGAGATGGACTTCGTGACTGGTTTTCCTAAGTCCAAGCGTGGAAATGATGCTATCTTCGTTGTCATTGACAAGCTTACTAAAGTGGCTCATTTTCTTCCTATCGAAGAATCTATCACAGCAGCTCAGCTGGCAGAGTTATACACCTCCAGGATTGTCTCCTTGCACGGCATTCCACAATTGATCTCTTCAGACCGCGGAAGCATCTTCACATCTAAGTTTTGGGACTCCTTTCAGAAGGCCATGGGCACCAACATTCGTTTCAGCACAGCTTTCCATCCTCAAACAAGTGGCCAAGTCGAGCGAGTCAATCAAATCCTTGAAGATATGCTCAGGGCTTGTGTCATCTCTTTCGGTATGAAGTGGGAAGATTGTCTCCCTTATGCCGAGTTCTCCTACAACAACAGCTTCCAAGCGAGTTCGGGCAAGGCCCCGTTCGAAATTCTCTATGGCAGAAAGTGCCGTACTTCTCTCAATTGGTCCGACACAGGTGAACGCCAACTTCTTGGCAACGACTTGATCACAGAAGCCGAAGAAATGTGCAAAGTCATTCGTGAGAACCTCAAAGCTGCGCAATCGCGCCAGAAGAGCTATTATGATGACAAGCACCGTGATGTGGCTTTTGAAATCGGAGACCATGTCTACCTCCGCGTCTCTCCAATGAAAGGCACTCGTCGCTTCGGTATCAAAGGGAAGCTTGCCCCTAGATATGTGGGTCCTTTCAAGATCATTAGCAAAAGAGGCGATCTCGCCTATCAACTTGAGCTTCCGTCCAATTTTGCAAACGTGCACGATGTGTTTCACGTGTCACAGCTTTGCAAGTGCTTCAAGACTCCTGAGCGCACTATCAACTTCGAAGAAATTGACCTCCAAGAAGATCTCTCTTATCATGAGCACCCTGTTGCTATTCTTGAAGAAACTGAGTGCAAGACTCGCAACAAGTCAATCAAATTCCTGAAAGTGAAGTGGTCACACCATTCTGACCGAGAAGCCACCTGGGAGCGCGAGGATCACCTCCGTTCCGAATATCCGGAGATCTTTCAGTCCTAGATCTCGAGAGAGATCCTCTTGTAGTGGTGGAGTGTTGTAACACCCCGGATGTAACTTCCCATATTTGTAACTCCAACTCTTGCCATTTTCGGCTATGCGCTATGGTTTTCCCTCCGTGGTTGGGTTTTGTCTTTCGTTTTGCATTTTGTTCATGTCATGCATCTCATATCATGTCATCATGTGCATCTCATTTGCATACGTGTTCGTTTCATGCATCCGAGCTTTTTCCCCGTTGTCCATTTTGCAATCCGACACTCCCACGTGCATCGGCGCACCCCTCTTGTCTCTTTTCGTGTGCGGGTGTTAAGCGTTCTCGGAATGGACCGAGGCTTGCCAAGTGGCCTTGGCATACCACCGGTAGACCACCTGTCAAGTTTCGTGCCATTTGGAGGTCGTTTGATACTCCAACGGTTAACCACTTAACCGCAAAGGCCTCTTTTGGGTTGCAGCCCAATAACCCATCTAAGTCACTTCCATCCTCTAGGCCGTTCGATCACGATCGTGTGGGCGAAAACCGCACCTCATTTGGAGCTTCCTAGCTTCCTCTACCTCTATATAAAGACCTCCATTTCCAAATCCCGGATGAATCCACCCCTAACCCTAGTCTTCTTCCACCCCGCGCCGCCGGACACGTCCGGTCCGGCCGGACAAAAATCCCGCCGCCGCCGCCGCCCAATCGGGGCGCGCCACATCGCCACCCGGGCCGCCCCGCCACCGCGCCTCCACCGCAGGCCCGCCAGGCCCGTGGCC
>NC_041389.1:108892459-108894681 GCF_002162155.2 Triticum dicoccoides | reverse complement strand
TTGCTGGTCGCCGGCCGCCGCCCGGCCCCGAGCAGCGCCGCCTCGGGCGCCCCCGAGCTCCGTCCCAGCGAGCTCCTCCGGCCTCCTCCCTCACCTCCGGCGACGAACTCCGGCAACCTCGGCCCTGGATCTAAGATCCATAACACCTAGGTTGACTTTCCCCGACCCCCGAAATCGTCTGTCTTTTTCTGCAGATTAATTGTTGCATATTCGTCGTGCCATAACTATGCACTCGTGGCTCCGTTTTGGAAGTATAGCATACCGAATTGTTCGCCTCGATGAGTACATCATTTCATCTCATTGCATCATTTTAATTTCAGCTCATCTTGATGCCAGAAATGCTGTTGGAAGATGGCTATGTGATGTTAGTTTCAGATTCTTACTAGAACATGCACTTTTGTCATTTTTGCCATCATTGATGTGTGCATCTTATGAACTTGAGCCCTACATATGTTTTGAACTATGCCATGCCATCTTTACAGGGGTGTATGCCATGTATTTTTGTGATCTCTGTGGTGACTAGAACAAGCATGCAAACTAGACTTCGTGATGTTGCTGATTTCAGTCCCTGTTCTGCTGTTATTTTTATGCCATGTAAACATGATGCTACAGAGAGATCCATGCATATTTTGAGATACTTCAGTAAGGATGTTTTGAACATATGGTTATGCTCTATCCATTCATGCCCCTGTTTGCAATTATGGAGTAGTCTAGCATGTCTTTTTCTTGCTCTACTTTTGCTATAAAATGTTTTCTGGCAGATTGTTTACATGATATTCAATTGTGACAAGGTTGTTGTAGTTGATCCTTGCATGCTATGATCTTGTTCTTGCCATGTTTAGTTTCATAAACATGTATTCTTGCTGGTGCTATGCTTATTTTATTATGCAATGACTTGTGGTGAGTGAATCGAGCTCACAAAGATGCCTTCATAATGTTGTCAATGCCATGCCCAGTTTGCTGAATCTGTTAACGGAACTTGCTATGTTTACATGGGTGCCATCATTTCTTCTGATCCTTTTTGGCTCAAGGTAAGTAAGGGACTTTTGTTCTATGCTTTGAGTAGAATCATGTCATGCCTTGTTTTGCTATTATAAGTTCCTGTAGCATGTGGGTTGCTTGCTCTGAACATTGCTACATGATGCTGTTTATGCCATGTCCAACCTGATATTTTTTGTACTTTTGCCATGCTTGTTTGAACCTGTTATGGTGTGATTTAGCCGTGGCTCAGTGTTCCTCTTTTGTCAAGCATCTCCTGTAGATCACTGTCATATGCTTTGTTTTTATGTTGGGGTGTTGTAGCATAGTTTCTTGTTGCATGCTAAGTAGCATCATGCTGTTAATCGTAGATTTGTGTCATTCTTGTTTTGCTTGCCATTTGCAAACCGTGCATCCGATTCCGGTGATCTTTATATCGATTTCAACCGAAATCATCTCATCTTTCCAGCGGCATACTTGGGTTTCCAAGTTGATGCCTTGTTCATCATTTCCCGTCCGGAGCCCGCATATGCATTGCATATCACATCTCGCATATCATGTCATGTATTGCATCATGTTGCTTGTGCATTGCTCCATGTTTGATTCTGGTTCCATTGCTTGTGTTCTTGCTTTGGGTAGAGCCGGGAGACGAGTACGTGCACGAGGAACCTATTGAGAACGCTAACGAGGATCAAGCCTTCGACAACCCTGAGAACTTTGCAGGCAAGATGACCATACCCTCGATATCACTTCTATGTTTGCTTTGCTAGTTGCTCCCTCTATCGCTATGTTAGCTCTACCTACCACTTGTTTATCATGCCTCCCATATTGCCATGTCAAACCTCTAACCACCTTTTCCTAGCAAACCGTTGTTTGGCCATGTCACCACTTTTGCTCAGCCCCTCTTATAGCGTTGCTAGTTGCAGGTGAAGATGAAGTTTGTTCCTCGTTGGAACATGGATACTTTGGGATATCACAATATCTCTTGTTTAATTAATGCATCTATATACTTGGTAAAGGGTGGAAGGCTCGGCCTTATGCCTGGTGTTTTGTTCCACTCTTGCCGCCCTAGTTTCCGTCATACCGGTGTTATGTTCCTTGATTTTGCGTTGCTTACGCGGTTGGGTGATTTATGGGACCCCCTTGACAGTTCGCTTTGAATAAAACTCTTCCAGCAAGGACCAACCTTGGTTTTACCATTTGCCACCTACACCTTTTTTCCCTTGGGTTTTCGCGAGCCCGAG
>NC_041389.1:108852352-108892047 GCF_002162155.2 Triticum dicoccoides | reverse complement strand
AACCGAGCAACCTGCGGGGCCACCACGAGGAAACTCGAGGCCTGGTTTTACTCGTAGCTTGACTTATCCGGTGTGCCCTGAGAACGAGATACGTGCGACTCCTATCGGGATTTGTCAGCACATCGGGCGGCTTTGCTGGTCTAGTTTTACCATTGTCGAAATGTCTTGCGAACCGGGATTCCGAGACTGATCGGGTCTTCCCGGGAGAAGGAATATCCTTCTTGACCGTGAGAGCTTATGATGGGCTAAGTTGGGACACCCCTGCAGGGTATTATCTTTCGAAAGTCGTGCCCGTGGTTATGAGGCAGATGGGAATTTGTTAATGTCCGGTTGTAGAGAACTTGACACTTGACTTCATTAAAATGCATCAACCGTTTGTGTAGCCGTGATGGTCTCTTCTTGGCGGATTCCGGGAAGTGAACACGGTTTGGGTTATGTATGCCCGTAAGTAGTTTCAGGATCACTTCTTGATCACTTCTAGCCTCTCGACCAATGTGTTGCTTCTCTTCTCGCTCTCACTTGCGTATGTTAGCCACCATATATGCTTAGTGCTTGCTGCAGCTCCACCATATTACCCCTTTCCTACCTACAAGCTTAAATAGTCTTGATCTCGCGGGTGTGAGATTGCTGAGTCCTCGTGACTCACAGATTCTACCAAAACAGATGCAGGTACCGATGATACCAGCGCAAGTGGCGCAATCGAGCTCAAGTGGGAGTTTGACGAGGATCTTGGTCGTTACTATGTTTCGTTTCCAGATGATCAGTAGCGGAGCCCAGTCGGGACGATCGGGGATCTAGCATTTGGGGTTGTCTTCTTTTCATTTGGATTTGACCGTAGTCGGTCTATGAGTGTATTTGAATGATGTATGACTTATTTATGTATTGTGTGAAGTGGCGATTGTAAGCCAACTCTCTTTATCCCATTCTTGTTCATTACATGGGATTGTGTGAAGATGACCCTTCTTGCGACAAAACCACCATGCGGTTATGCCTCTAAGTCGTGCTTCGACACATGGGAGATATAGCCGCATTGTGGGCGTGACAGCGTAAATGGTATTGCAATGCTAGGAAACAAGGCCCAGGGTTCATACTTTCACTAGTGCAAGTTCTCTCAACAATAATAATATAATTGGATCATATAACTATCCCTCAACATGCAACAAAGAGTCACTCCAAAGTCACTAATGGCGGAGAACAAACGAATAGATTGTTGTAGGGTACGAAACCACCTCAAAGTTATCCTTTCTAATCGATCTATTGAAGAGTCCGTAGTAAAATAACACGAAGCTATTCTTTCCGTTCGATCTATCATAGAGTTCGTACTAGAATAACACCTTAAGACACAAATCAACCAAAACCGTAACATCACCTAGATACTCCAATGTCACCTCAAGTATCCGTGGGCATGATTATACGATATGCATCACACAATCTCAGATTCATCTATTCAACCAACACAAAGAACTTCAAAGAGTGCCCTGAAGTTTCTACCGGAGAGTCAAGACGAAAACATGTGCCAACCCCTATGCATAGATTCCCAAGGTCACGGAACCCGCAAGTTGATCACCAAAACATACATCAAGTGAATCAATAGAATACCCCATTGTCACCACGGGTATCCCACGCAAGACATACATCAAGTGTTCTCAAATCCTTAAAGACTCAATCCGATAAGATAACTTGAAAGGGAAAACTCAATTCATCACAAGAGAATAGAGGGGGAGAAACATCATAAGATCCAACTATAATAGCAAAGCTTGCGATACATCAAGATCGTACCACCTCAAGAACACGAGAGAGAGAGAGAGAGAGATCAAACACATAGCTACTGGTACATACCCTCGGCCCCAAGGGTGAACTACTCCCTCCTCGTCATGGAGAGTGCCGGGATGATGAAGATGGCCATCAGTGAGGGATCCCCCCTCCGGTAGGGTGCCGGAACAGGGTCCCGATTAGTTTTGGGGGGCTACAGAGGATTGCGGCGGCGGAACTCCCGATCTATTGTGCTCCTCCATGTTTTTAGGATATATGGACATATATTGGCGAAAGAAGTCAGTCAGGGGAGTCACGAGGGGCCCACGAGGGTGGGGGCGCGCCCAGGGGGGTAGGGCGCGCCTCCCTGCCTCGTGGCCACCTCGAAGCTTCCCTGACTTCCACTCCAAGTCTCCTGGATTGCTTCCGTTCCAAAAATATCTCTCCCGAAGGTTTCATTCCATTTGGACTCCATTTGATATTCATTTTCTTCGAAACACTGAAATAGGTGGGCTGGGCCTCCGGTTAATATGTTAGTCCAAAATAATATAAAAGTGCTTAGTAGAGCCCATAAACATCCAAAACAGATAATATAATAGCATGAATACTTCATAAATTATAGATACGTTGGAGACGTATCAATGGCCTTGATCTTCTCCAGGTTAGCTTCAATGCCTCTGTTAGAAACCAGAAAACCCAAAAGATTGCCTGCTGGTACACCAAAATTGCATTTGGCCGGGTTAAGCATCATCTTGTAGACCTGGAGATTATCGAAGGTTTCTTTCAAATCATCTATCAAAGTTTCCTTCTCTCTGGATTTCACCACAATGTCATCCACATAAGCATGAACATTGCGTCCAATCTAATTGTGAAGACAATTCTGCACACATCGCTGATAAGTCGCCTGGGCACTCTTGAGCCCAAAAGGCATAGACACATAGCAGAAGGCTCCAAAGGGAGTAATGCAAGTCGTGTTCTCCTGGTCCTTAACTGCCATCTTGATCTGATGATAACCAGAATAAGCATCCAAAAAGCTCAAACGCTCACATCCCGCTGTAGCATCAATGATTTGATCAATACGAGGGAGAGCAAAAGGATCAGCCGGACAAGCCTTGTTTAAGTCCGTGTAATCCACACACATGCACCAGGTGCCATTCTTCTTAAGCACTAGCACCGGGTTAGCCAACCACTCTAGATGAAAAACTTCAACAATGAACCCAGCTGCCAAGAGCCAGGCCACTTCTTCACCAATGACCTTACGCCTCTCCCCGTTGAACCGCCGGAGGAATTGCTTGACCTGCTTAAATTTTGGATCAATATTAAGAGTGTGCTCAGGGAGTTCCCTCGGTACACCCGGCATGTCAAAAGGTTTCCATGCAAAGATGTCCCGGTTCTCACGGATGAACTCGATGAGTGCGCTTTCCTATTTTGGATCCAAATTAGCACTAATACTGAACTGCTTGGATGAGTCGCCAGGAACAAAATCAACCAGCTTGGTGTCATTGGCCGATTTAAACTCCATCACCGGCTCATGCTCTGTAGTTGGCTATTTCAAAGACGTCATATCCACCGGGTCAACATTGTCCTTGTAAAACTTTAATTCCTCTGTTGCACAGACAGAGTCGGCGTAGGCAGCATCACCTTCTTCACATTCCAGAGCTATCTTGCGACTCCCATGCACCGTGATGGTCCCTTTATAACCCAGCATCTTGAGCTGCAGATAAACATAACACGGCCGTGCCATGAACTTGGCGTAAGCCGGCCGTCCAAACAGAGCGTGGTACGGGCTCCTGATTTTGACCACTTCAAAGGTTAACTTCTCAGCCCTGGAATCATGTTCATCTCCAAAGGCCACCTCCAGCTCAATCTTGCCCACCGGGTACGCCAACTTACCAGGCACCACTCCATGGAAAACAGTGTTGGACGTCTTAAGACTTTTATCAGTTAACCCCATGCGACGAAAGGTCTCATAATAAAGGATGTTGATGCTACTACCTCCATCCATGAGCACTTTAGTGAATTTGTATCCACCAACTTGAGGCGCCACCACCAAGGCCAAGTGACCCAGATTGTCAACTCGGGGAGGGTGATCCGCTCTACTCCACAGAATGGGCTTCTCAAACCATCGCAGGTAACGAGGAACTGCCGGCTCAACGGCGTTTACGGCCCGCTCATGGAGCTTCTGGCCCCGCTTGCATAAGCTTGTGGTGAAAACATGATACTGCCCACTATTCAACTACTTGGGATTACTTTGAAATCCGGATTGCTGCTGCTGCTGACCTCCCTGTCCGGATTGCTAATTGTAACCACCCTGATGACCTTGATTATATCCACCCTGATTATTTTGGTGGCTCTGGAAGCCGGAATTAGAACCACCACCTCCATAATCCGGACCTTGGGAACCGCCGCCACCTGAGCCGCCGCCCGGCCCTTGATCGCTGTCAAACGAGTTAGAGTTTTTGAAAGCCTTCATAATCGTACAATCCTTCCAAAGGTGAATGGCTAGTTTCCCCTGCGTGCCATGCCTTGGACAGGGCTGATTGAGCAACTGCTCAAGAGTAGGACCTGACCCGCCGGTCCGAGCAGGCGACCTCCCCTTACGACATTGATTGTTACCCTGTGCATTGGTGTTAGTCACAAACTCTGAGCTACCATCAGCCTTGCGTTTACCGTTGCCCCCTTGATTCGCCGGGTTATGCTGCGGGCCCTTAGTGTTGCCATTCTTCTTTCCCTTCCCTGTCTTCTCATCATCAGACTCGGGGTCCTTGGTACTATCAGAGTCGGCATATTTGACTAGAGCTGCCATCAGCTAGCCCATGTCATTATAGTCGCGCTTGAGCCGCCCCAGCTTCTGTTTCAGAGGCAAAAAACGGCAATTTTTCTCCAACATTAAGACCGCAGAACCGGCGTTCATGTTATCAGATGAATGTATGATAGCTTTGACCCGGCGCACCCAATGGGTCGTTGATTCACCCTCCTCTTGCTTGCAATCAGTCAAGTCCACAATCGATATGGGTTGTTTGCATGTGTCTTTAAAGTTCTGAATAAACTGGGCCTTCAACTCTCCCCATCACCCGATGGAGTTGGCAGGCAGTCCCTTTAACCAAGTATGGGTCGTCCCATCCAGCATCATGGTGAAGTATTTGGCACACGTAGCGTCACTAACCTCCAGTAGCTCCTTGGCCAGCTCATAACTTTCAATCCACGCCTCAGGGGGTAAGTCGGCCATGTAATTAGGCACCTTTCGTGGTCCTTTGAAATCCTTGGGCAAACACTCATTACACAAAGCCGGCACCAAGCAGGGTACACCCGTAGATCTTGAGGTCACACCTTCCTCGACCGAGGTCGTTGGATAAACCGGAAGGGGCTGGTAGCTGCCTGCTGAGCCGCCTTCTCGGCTTCTTGACGCACTTTGTCCTGATCAACCAAATTAGGAGCTCCATCACGCGTCCGGTCATGCCCGCGCGGCTGGTCTCGGCACTGGGTGTTGCTTGACACGGCTATTGAGTCCATGGGCCTGCTATAGCTCCCGCTCCGGCTTGGGCGGGGGGTCAAAAGTGGATCCTATCTCGGCTGTAAGAATATGCCTCCTGCTGCACCAAGGCTATCTGAACCTCTCTATCCTTCGTGTTTCAACCACCGTTGGAGAGTCACCATCCACCGGGAGAGCCGCCAATCGTGTCGCCACAGCGATCGTGTTCTCCAAAGGATTAGAATAATGACCTGGTGGTGTTGGTACATGGTGAGGTGGAGCAGTATTCAGGCGAGGGAGTTCCGCCACACGCGGTTGAACCGGCGTCCCAGCCCCGGGCGCCGCAGCCCGGTTTATCTCCGGCGGGTTACTGGGCCCTGCACCGGGCGTGCGGAAAAGGTTTCTAGGCTCATAAACCATAGGTAGACGGAACTGGTGCCTTCTCCTCATGATCTCATTTGATGCATTCTGATCCATCGTAAGTTGGAAAGCCTCCGACTGAATCCGCTGGGCCTGAGCATCCAAAGCCGCTCGTTCCGCGGCCATCTTGACGTCCTTCGCCGCCAGGTCTTCCTTATCTAGCGCTATCTCATCACGTAACTTTTCCACCTCCACATCATGCTGAGCTTGATCCGTCGGGCTGATCACAGCGGTTAACAGAGCTGTCAAATTATCTAGTAAAGCCATCAAAACTTGAGCTGGCGGACGCGCAGGGCCTCCTGCCCCGGCTGTCGTCATCGCTGCTGACCTGAAAGTCATTACTGCCGCAGCCGTAGAGTTTTGCCCAGGTTGCGTGTCGGCCATGAAGATCCCGACTCTGTTTGGCGGCTCATAGGGGTCCGGAATACTATTGCCATCGGTATAACCCCCAAGCCCGCCATCTTGTAGTTGATACAACAAATCAGTCTCGCCCGTGGATGACTCACCATCAGAGTAGCTGGCCGTCTCACCGCCAGACATAGATCCTTCCGAAAATTCCGCTCCATGGATGCATCCCATGAAGGCATGCTTCACGGCGGGCAGAACTCGGGTGGTTCTCGCACGCTGAGCCGTCTTGATGATGTCGGTGCAGATGTCCGGCTCAGGGCCCGGCTCGTTGATCTTGCCAATGAAGACGTGGATAGCACCGAAGGGGACCCGGTACCCGTACTCAATTGAGCCGGTATCAGAGCCCCAGCCTGCGTCATCGATGTAGAGCTTGCCACGATGACTCTTGGCCATCCAGCCCACAGCGTATCCCTTGAGCCCTTCGAAGTTGCCCTTTAAGAACTCAAATCCACCGTGCGCTGGCCCCACGATGGGCGCCTGATACGTCTCCAACTTATCTATAATTTTTGATTGTTCCATGCTATTATATTACCCGTTTTGGATGTTTACGGGCTTTACTTTACACTTTTATATCATTTTTGGGACTAACCTACTAACCGGAGGCCCCATCCCGAATTGCTGTTTTTTTGCCTATTCTAGTGTTTCGAAGAAAAGGAATATCAAATGGAGTCCAAACGGAATGAAACCTTCAGGAGCGATCTTTTTGGAACAAATGCCAACAAGGAGACTTGGAGTGGACGTCAAGCAACAAATGAGGCGGCCATGAGGGTGCCCGGCGCGCCCCCCACCCTCGTGGGCCCCTTGTTGCTCAACCGACCTACCTCCTTCGCCTATATATACTCCCGTACCCTGAAAACATCGAGGAGCACCACGAAAACCTAATTCCACCGCCGCAACCTTCTGTATCCGTAATATCCCATCTTGGAGCCTTCGTCGGCACTCCGCCAGAGGGGGTATCGACCACAGAGGGCCTCTACATCATCTCCAAGGCCCCTCCGATGAGTTGTGAGTAGTTTACCACAGACCTTCGGGTCCATAGTTATTAGCTAGATGGCTTCTTCTCTCTCTTTGAATCTCAATACCAAGTTCTCCTCGATCTTCTTGGAGATCTATTCGATGTAACTCTTTTTGCGGTGTGTTTGTCGAGATTTGATGAATTGTGGGTTTATGATCAAGTTTATCTATGAGAAGTATTTGAATATGCTCTGAATTCTTTTATGTATGATTGGTTATCTTTGCAAGTCTCTTTGAATTATCAGTTTGCTTTGGCCTACTAGATTGATCTTTCTTGCAATGGGAGAAGTGCTTAGCTTTGGGTTCAATCTTGCGGTGTCCTTTCCCAGTGACAGCAGGGGCAGCAAGGCATGTATTGTATTGTGGCCATCGAGGATAAAAAGATGGGGTTTATATCATATTGCATGAGTCTATCCCTCTACATCATGTCATCTTTCTTAATGTGTTACTCTGTTCTTATGAACTTAATACTCTAGATGCAGGCAAGAGTCGGTCGATGTGTGGAGTAATAGTAGTAGATGCAGAATCGTTTCGGTCTACTTGTCACGGACGTGATGCCTATATACATGATCATGCCTAGATATTCTCATAACTATGCACTTTTCTATCAATTGCTCGATAGTAATTTGTTCACCCACCGTAATACTTATGCTATCTTGACAGAAGCCACAAGTGAAACCTATGGCCCCCAGGGTCTATCTTTTATCATATAAGTTTCCATCTACTTTTATTTTCATCTTTTACTTTCCAATCTAAATCATAAAAATACCAAAAATATTTATCTTATCTTATTATCTCTATCAGATCTCACTTTCGCAAGTTACCGTGAAGGGATTGACAACCCCTTTATCGCGTTGGTTGCGAGGTTCTTGTTTGTTTGTGTAGGTGCGTGGGACTTTTGAGGAGACTCCTACTGGATTGATACCTTGGTTCTCAAAAACTGAGGGAAATACTTATGCTACTTTGCTGCATCACCCTTTCCTCTTAAAGGGAAAACCAACGCAGTGCTCAAGAGGTAGCAAGAAGGATTTCTGGCGCCGTTGCCGGGGAGGTCTTCGCTCAAGTCAAGACATACCAAGTACCCATCACAAACTCATCTCCCTCGCATTACATTATTTGCCATTTGCCTCTCGTTTCCTCTCCCCCACTTCACCCTTGCCGTTTTATTCGCCCTCTCTTTCCCAATCTCATCTCTCTTTCGCTTGCCTTTTTGTTTGCTTGTGTGTTGGATTGCGTGTCACGATGGCTCAAGCTAATACCAAATTGTGTGACTTTTCTAATACCAATAGTAATGATTTCCTTAGCACTCCGATTGCTCCTCTTAATGATGTTGAATCTTGTGAAATCAATGTTGCTTTGTTGAATCTTGTTATGAAAGATCAATTCTCTGGCCTCCCTAGTGAAGATGCCGCTACTCATCTAAACAATTTTGTTGATCTGTGTGATATGCAAAAGAAGAAAGATACGGATAATGATATTGTTAAATTGAAGTTATTTCCGTTTTCACTTAGAGATCATGCTAAAACTTGGTTTTCGTCTTTTAAGAATAGTATTGATTCATGGAATAAGTGCAAAGATGCTTTTTATCTCTAAATATTTTCCTCCCACTAAGATCATCTCTCTTAGGAATGATATTATGAATTTTAAACAACTTGATCATGAGCATGTTGCCCAATCTTGGGAAAGAATGAAATTAATGATTCGCAATTGCCCTACTCATGGTTTGAACTTATGGATGATCATACAAATTTTTATGCCGGATTGAATTTTGCTTCTAGAAATCTTTTAGATTCGGCCGCGGGAGGCACTTTTATGGAAATTCTACTAAACTCCTTGATAACATTATGGCTAATTATTCTCAATGGCACACCAAAAGATCTACTAGTAAAAAAGTCCATGTTATAGAAGAAATTAATGTTTTGAGTAGTAAGATGGATGAACTTATGAAATTGTTTGCTACTAAGAGTGCTCCTATTGATCCTATTGATATTCCTTTGTCTACTTTGATTAAGAATAATAATGAATCTATGGATGTGAATTTTGTTGGTAGGAATAATTTTGGTAACAATGCTTATAGAGGAAACTTTAATCCTAGACCGTTTCCTAGTAATTCCTCTAATAATTATGGTAATTCCTACAACAACTCTTATGGAAATTTCAGTAAGATGTCCTCTGATTTTGAGAATAGTGTTAAAGAATTTATGATCTCTCAAAAGAATTTTAATGCTTTGCTTGAAGAAAAATTGCTTAAAGTTGATGAATTGGCTAGGAACGTTAATAGACTTTCGCTTGATGTTGATTCTTTGAACTTAGATCTATTCCACCTAAGCATGACATCAATGAGTCTCTCAAAGCCATGAGAATTTCCATTGATGAGTGCAAAGAAAGAACCGCTAGGTTGCGTGCTAAGAAAGATTGCTTTATAAAAGCGTGTTCTTCTAGTTTCCATGAAAATAATGATGAAGATCTAAAAGTTATTGATGTATCCCCTATTAAATCTTTCACTGGAGATGAGTCAACTTTAGTTAAAAGGCGTCCCAATAATTCGGAGTTTTTAGATCTTGATGCTAAATTTGGTAAAAGTGGGATTGGAGAGGTCAAGACTTTACATATCATTGAACCCACTATTATGGATTTCAAGAAATTTAATTATGATAATTGTTCTTTAATAGATTGTATTTCCTTGTTGCAATCCGTGTTGAATTCTCCTCATGCTTATAGTCAAAATAAAGCTTTTACCAAACATATTGTCGATGCCTTGATGCAATCTTATGAGGAAAAACTTGAGTTGGAAGTTTCTGTACCTAGAAAACTTTATGATGAGTGGGAACCTACTATACAGATTAAAATTAAAGATCATGAGTGCTATGCTTTGTGTGATTTGGGTGCTAGTGTTCCCACGATTCCGAAAACTTTATGTGATGTGCTAGGTTTCCATGATTTTGATGATTGCTCTTTAAACTTGCACCTTGCGGATTCCGCCATTAATAAACCTATGGGAAGGATCAACGATGTTCTTATTGTTGCAAATAGGAATTATGTGCCCGTAGATTTTATCGTTCTTGATATAGATTGCAATCTTTCATGTCCTATTATTCTTGGTAGACCTTCCCTTAGAACAATTGGTGCAATTATTGATATGAAGGAAGGGAATATTAGATTCCAATTTCCATTCAGGAAAGGCATGGAACACTTTCCAAGAAAGAAAGTCAAATTACCTTATGAACCTATCATGCGAGCTACTTATGAATTGAATGCCAAAGATGGCACTACTTAGATCTATTCTCGCTTTTATGCCTAGCTAGGGGCGTTAAACGATAGCGCTAGTTGGGAGGCAACCCAATTTTATTTTTGTTTCTTGCTTTTTGCTTCTGTTTAGTAATAAATATTTCATATAGCTTCTGTTTATATGTGTTTTCATGTTTTAATTAGTGTTTGTGCCAAGTAGAACCTATAGGATAACCTACGGTGATAGTTAATTTGATTCTGCTGAAAAACAGAAACTTTTGCACGCACGAAAACAATTTTAGTAAATCACAGAAACGTGATTTTGCGTTGATTCTTTTTGCTATAGATCAATAGACAAATTTCCCAGGACCCCCTATTTTATTAGGATTTTTAGTGTTCCAGAAGTATTCGAAAGTTACAGATTGCTACAGACTGTTCTGCTTTTGACAAATTCTGTTTCTCGTGTGTTGTTTGCTTATTTTGATGCATCTATGGCTAGTATCGGGGGGTCCGAACCATAGAGTAGTTGGAATACATTAGGTTTAACACCAATATAAATAAAGAATGAGTTCATTACAGTACCTTATGTGGTGGTTTTTTTTTTGCACTAACGGAGCTTATGAGATTTCCTGTTGAGTTTTGTGTTGTGAAGTTTTCAAGTTTTGGGTAAATATTTGATGGACTATGGAATAAGGAGCGGCAAGAGACTAAGCTTGGGGATGCCCATGGAACCCCAATATATTCAAGGATAACCAAAAGCCTAAGCTTGGGGATGCCCCGGAAGGCATCCCCTCTTTCGTCTTCGTCTATCGGTAACTTTACTTGGAGCTATATTTTTATTCTCCACATGATATGTGTTTTGCTTGGAGCGTCTTGTATGATATTAGTATTCGCTTTTTAGATTAACATAATCATCCTTGCTATACTCACCTTTTTGGAGAAACCCACATGATTTGGAATTTATTAGAATACTCTATGTGCTTCACTTATATCTTTTGAGCTAGATAGTTTTGCTCTAGTACTTCACTTATATCTTTTAGAGCACGGCGGTGGTTTAATTTTGTAGAAATTGTTGATCTCTCATGCTTCACTTATATTATTTTGAGAGTCTTTTAGAACAGCATGGTATTTGCTATAGTTATAAAATTGGTCCTAGAATGATGGGCATCCAAGTCGGGTATAATAAAACTATCATAGGAAGTGAATTGGATGCTATGATCAATTTGATACTCGATAATTATTTTGAGATATGGAGGTGGTGATATTAGAGTCATGCTATTTGGGTAATTGTGAATTTAAAGAATACTTGTGTTGAAGTTGTCAAGCCCCATAGCATGCATGTATGGTAACCGTTGTGTAACAAATTTGAAACATGAGGTGTTCTTAGATTGTCATCCTTATGAGTGGCGGTCGGGGACTAGCGATGGTCTTTTCCTACCAATATATCCCCCTAGGAGCATGCGTGTAGTGCTTGGTTTTTTGATGACTTGTAGATTTTTGCAATAATTATGTGAGGTCTTTATGCCTAATGTGAGTCCATGGATTATACGCACTTTTACCCTTCCATCATTGCTAGCCTCTTCGGTACAGTGCATTGCCCTTTCTCACCTTGAGAGTTGGTGCAAACTTCGCCGGTGCATCCAAACCCCGTGATACGATACGCTCTATCACACATAAACCTCCTTATATCTTCCTCAAAACAGCCACCATACATACCTATTATGGCATTTCCATAGCCATTTCGAGATATATTGCCATGCAACTTTCCACTATTTCGTTCATCATGACATGCATCATCATTGTCATATTGCCTTGCATGATCATGTAGTTGACATCGTATTTGTGGCAAAGACACCTTCATAATTTCATACATGTCACTCTTGATTCATTGCACATCCCGGTGCATCGCCGGAGGCATTCATATAGAGTCATATCTTGTTCTAGTTTTGAGTTGTAACTCATGAGTTGTAAATAAATAGAAGTGTGATGATCATCATTATTAGAGCATTGTCCCTTAAAAAAAGAGAGAAAGGCCAAATAAAATAAGAAAGGCCAAAAAAAGAGAAAGGCGAAAAAAAGAAAGGCCAAAAAAGGGGGACAATGCTACTATCTTTTTCCACACTTGTGCTTCAAAGTAGCACCATGTTCTTCATATAGAGAGTCTCATTTGTTGTCACTTTCATATACTAGTGGGAATTTTTCATTATAGAACTTGGCTTGTATATTCCAACGATGGGCTGCCTCAAAATGCCCTAGGTCTTCGTGAGCAAGCAAGTTGGATGCACACGCACTAGTTTCTTTTGTTGAGCTTTCATACATTTATAGCTCTAGTGCATCCGTTGCATGAGAATCCCTACTCCTCATGTTGACATCAATTGATGGGCATCTCCATAGCCCGTTGATTACCCTCATTAACATGAGACTTTCTCCTTTTTTGTCTTCTCCACACAACCTCCATTATCATATTCTATTCCACCCATAATGCTATATCCTTGGCTCATGCTCATGTACTGCGTGAAAGTTGAAAAAGTTTGAGATTACTTAAGTATGAAACAATTGCTTGGCTTGTCATCGGGGGTGTGCAAGATGAGAGCATTTTTGTGTGACGAAGATGGAGCATGACCAAACTATATGATTTTGTAGGGATGAACTTTCTTTAGCCAAGTTATTTTGAGAAGACATGATTGCTTTCTTAGTATGCTTGAAGTATTACTATTTCTTATTTCAATATGAACCTTTATTTTGAATCATTTGGATCTCAAAATTCATGCCACAATAAAGAAAATTACATTGAGAATTATGCTAGGTAGCATTCCACATCAAAAATTCTGTTTTTATCATTTACCTACTCAAGGACGAGCATGAATTAAGCTTGGGGATGCTTGATACGTCTCTAACGTATCTATAATTTTTGATTGTTCCATGCTATTATATTACCGTTTTGGATGTTTATGGGCTTTACTTTACACTTTTATATCATTTTTGTGACTAACCTACTAACCGGAGGCCCAGCCTGAATTGCTGTTTTTTTTTTGCCTATTTCAGTGTTTCGAAGAAAAGTAATATCAAACGGAGTCCAAACGGAATGAAACCTTCGAGAGCGATCTTTTCAGAACAAATGCCAACCAGGAGACTTGGAGTGGACTTAAAGCAACAAACGAGGTGGCCACGAGGGTGCCCGGCGCGCCCCCTGGGGGTGGGCACGCCCCCACCCTCGTGGGCCCCTTGTTGCTCAACCGACCTACCTCCTTCGCCTATATAAACTCCCGTACCCTGAGGATCACCATGAAAACCTAATTCCACCGCCGCAACCTTCTGTATCCGCAAGATCCCATCTTGGTGCCTTCGTTGGTGCTCCGCCGGAGGGGGAATCGACCACGGAGGGCCTCTACATCATCTTCAAGGCCCCTCCGATGAGTTGTGAGTAGTTTACCACAGACCTTCGAGTCCATAGTTATTAGCTAGATGGCTTCTTCTCTCTCTTTGAATCTCAATACCAAGTTCTCCTCGATCTTCTTGGAGATCTATTCGGTGTAACTCTTTTTGCGGTGTGTTCGTCGAGATCCGATGAATTGTGGGTTTATGATCAAGTTTATCTATGAGAAGTATTTGAATCTCCTTTGAATTCTTTTATGTATGATTGGTTATCTTTGCAAGTCTCTTCGAATTATCAGTTTGGTTTGGCCTACTAGATTGATCTTCCTTGCAATGGGAGAAGTGCGTAGCTTCGGGTTCAATCTTGCGGTGTCCTTTCACAGTCACAACAGGGGCAGCAAGGCATGTATTGTATTGTTGCCATCAAGGATAAAAAGATGGGGGTTATATCATATTGCATGAGTTTATCCCTCTACATCATGTCATCTTTCTTAATACGTTACTCTGTTCTTATGAACTTAATACTCTAGATGCAGGCAGGAGTCGGTCGATGTGTGGAGTAATAGTAGTAGATGCAGAATAGTTTCGGTCTACTTGTCACGGACGTGATGCCTATATACATGATCATGCCTAGATATTCTCATGACTATGCACTTTCTATCAATTGCTCGACATTAATTTGTTCACCCACCGTAATACTTATGCTATCTTGAGAGAAGCCACTAGTGAAACTTATGGCCACTGGGTCTATCTTTTATCATAGAAGTTTCCATATACTTTTATTTGCATCTTTTACTTTCCAATCTATATCATAAAAATACCAAAAATATTTATCTTATCTTATTATCTCTCAGATCTCACTTTCGCAAGTTACCGTGAAGGGATTGACAACCCCTTTATTGCGTTGGTTGCGAGGTTCTTGTTTGTTTGTGTAGGTGCGTGGGACTGTTGAGGAGCCTCCTACTGGATTGATACCTTGGTTCTCAAAAACTAAGGGAAATACTTATGCTACTTTGTTGCATCACCCTTTCCTCTTCAAGGGAAAACCAACGCAGTGCTCAAGAGGTAGCAGCGCCAACTGTCGTCGAAAGGTCACGGCAGATGTCCTAGCAAAAGGACTTAGTTGTGGAGCCATCGCAACTAGGAAGCTTAAAGGGGTTAAAACAGGACAAAGGACACGGGAGTTTATACTGGTTCGGTCCCTTGCGGTGAAGGTAAAGGCCTAATCCAGTTCGAGGTGGTATTGCTTATGTCTCGATTACCAGGGAGCGAATCCGCTTGACCTAGCTCTTGATCTGTTGTTTCTTGTCCTGAACCGCCGCCGGGCCGTCCCTTTATATACGGAGGTCGACGCCCAGTGGCTCACGGAGTCCCGGCCGGCTCATAACCAGTGTCCGGCTCAGTGACTATCTATTCTTGCCTTACAATACAAGTCATACATATATGGCGGTTTATCTCTACGGGCCTTAAGCCGCCTTTGGGCCTTGGGCCCTTAACTGAACCGCCATCTTCAAATATCGTCTTGGGCTTCATATGATGAATCGCCATAGGTATAACCCGGCCATCCTAGGCGGGTCATACCTAATAGTTATATCCCCAACAAAGAGTTTACCCAGGTTCGGCCCCTTGCAACGAGGTAAAGGCCTATTTCTGCTTTAGGTTGTATTGCTTGGGTTTCGATTACCAGGGAACGAATACGCTTGACCTAGTTCTCGACTTGTTGTTTCTTCGCCTTAACCCGCTGCCGGGTCACCCCTTTATATACACAGGCTGATGCCCGGAGGCTTACAGAGTCCCGGTCGGCTCATACACAACGTGTCAGCTCGGTGACTCCTGGGCGGGTCATACCCAATAGTCATATCCCCGACATCATGTGACCAAACAACTGAAATACCAAAAACTTTGAGTGCACCCATTGAATTAATTATTGATGAAGCAACACTGAGGACAACTTTGTTTTCGATAAGGGATGATGATAAGGACATGGCTACCTTGGATATGATCACAAATATTGCATACGCATATTTATTTGAGGTGATTTTTGATAAAAGTTATGCAGTAATTTATTTATGTTATATGGAACAAAAATACTTCATCTCTCTTTGTTTCATGCCTAATTAAAGAACTACCAGACACTTGTACAATCCACATATGAAGATAAGGGAAAAAGAGACGTTTAGGTGTTGTTCAAGAAGTTCTCTCACATAACTTTTAGCACAAGAGAAGATAGGGTCCAGTCTCTCATGTTCTAGACTCAGATTCGGACTGCACAGAGATACCTGATTCAAAACGCCAATATCTCTTCACCCGGACTCCGAAATGGGTGATTCTTTTTTTCTAGATTTCGTGCACTTTACAACCCAATTGGGTTTACCTTCAAATTCGTCCGAAGATTGAGATATTGATGAAATAATCTGACACTATAGCAGAATCCGACTCAAGCTACAAGTCCAAAGGTGATGCATGACCTCCACTTGGGCCCATGAGCCTTGTACGACCTAGGTTTAGTTTTAGGCTGCCTTGGGACATCCTCCCACCTTCTTGGCCGCCTCCCCTTGCTCCTATATAAGTAGATACAACTGTAGCTTTTTCCTTAGGACTGGTTAGTTAAAAGTTAGCCATTGCAACTTCGTGTACTTTGTTTGTGTCAAATGACCAGACAGAGACCGCTCTTGGATCCCAACTTTTATCAATACTTCACATATATTCGCAATATTCAGATTGCATTATCATATTCGTGCTTGTTCTTTGATTACATGCAGGAATATACCTAAGTGTTCAAGCTGATTGTGCTTCTGGCATCGTCAGTAACCTCAGGAGATTGGTTTAGCGATTACTCAGGCGCAACATCGTTGCACGTTTGTAGTCGGATCGTCAAAGTCGACTCCACCAAATCAATAGTTATCATCTCATCGAAAGATTAGGACCCTCGCCTCTATCATTGATGGCAGCTTGAGGAAATATCAAATGGTCCATGTAAATAACCTGAATAAGAGGACACAAAATAATATATCAGATACAAAAAATAAAAAATGTGATTATAAAAAACAAAAACATGTCACAATAGATAGAAAAATGCCAAAAAGAAAGATACCGCAAGCATAGGGAAGCAACCCCAGCCCAGAATGAAGAAGTAGCATGTTTTTTTATCTTGTCCTGACACTTATTGACCTCTCGCATTGCAACACTTAAAACATGCTCATCCCAAGCAAATTCAGTAATCTTGTACATTTCTTTAAGGCTTTTCAAGTACTCTAGGGGCACCCTGTTGCTAGTTCGTAGTATCGCCATCATCATTCCTAGCTCAATGAAGCACATCCACTGTATGCGCAATTGGAGCCCTACCATACTTGTGATAAATGTTGCGGAGCTCGCAATGCTTGTATCTCTTGAAAAGCTCAACTGTTCTGTTGCCTGATGGGATATTGAAAACCTTCTTCACCATGTTTCTAGTGAACACATTGACCTTATTCCGACTTAGCCTGAAAATCCAAAAAAGGTATTAATTGGATGTTATCAACATGACCTAAGAAGAAATAAATATATGTTGCAGACATGATGCAAGAAAAAAAGAAGAAGACAAGAGGTGGGTGCAATACCTGAGCTCACGAGTGTGAAAGGGTCGAGAAGAGGTGTCTAGAGGGGGGTGAATAGACTCTAAGTGAGAAAAGTTGCAGTTTTTAATTTCTTTAAGTCGAAGTGGAGTTTGGCACAAGTTTCAACATTCACAATACATATCAAGCAAGCATGACAAGAGTATGTGAGCAGCGGAAAGTAAAGCATGCAAATTGCAAGAATGTAAAGGGATGGGATTGGAGTGTGCAAACGCAATTTGGAGACACGAATATTTTTTATCCGTGGTTCCGATAGGTGGTGCTATCGTACATCCACGTTGATGGAGACTTCAACCCACGAAGGGTAACGGTTGCGCGAGTCCACGGAGGGCTCCACCCACGAAGGGTCCACGAAGAAGCAACCTTGTCTATCCCACCATGGTTGTCGCCCACGAAGGACTTGCCTCACTAGGGTAGATCTTCACGAAGTAGGCGATCTCCTTGCCCTTACAAACTCCTTGGTTCAACTCCACAATCTTGACAGAGGCTCCCAAGTGACACTTAGCCAATCTAGGAGACACCACTCTCTAAGAAGTAACAAATGGTGTGTTGATGATGAACCCCTTTCTCTTGTGCTTCAAATGATAGTCCCCCCAACACTCAACTCTCTCTCTCACAGGATTTGGATTTGGTGGAAAGAAGATTTGAGTGGAAAGTAACTTGGGGAAGGCTAGAGATCAAGATTTATGTGGTAGGAATGGAATATCTTGACCTCAATACAAGTGTAGGTGGTTCTCTCTCAGAAAATGTATGTTGAAGTGTAGGCATGTTCTGATGGCTCTCTTCATGAATGAAGAGTGGGTGGAGGGGTATATATATCCTCCACACAAAATCTAACCGTTACACACAACTTACCCAAATCGGTGGGACCGAATCGTGAAACTCGGTTGGACCGATTTAGTAAATAATGTGACCGTTAGGAATTTCGGTGGGACCGACATGTCAACGCGGTGGGACCGATATGGTTAGGGTTAGGTCATAACATAATCTTGGTGAGACCGATTACACAAACTCGGTGAGACCGATTTTGGTAATAGACACACACAGAGTTGGTCAGGCAAACTCGGTGGGACTGATTCGCACATCTCGGTTGGACCAAAACGTAACGAAAGGGAAACAGAGTGTTTGCATTGCAATCTCGGTGGTACCGATCGCTCATCTCGGTTTGACCGAAATGTTACGAAGGGGAACAGAGAGATTACAATCCCATCTCAGTGAGACCGAGATCCCTATCGGTGAGACCGAAAAGACTAGGGTTTCTGGCAGTGGCTATGTCAACTGAACTCGGTGGCGCCGGATAGACAGTTTTGGTGGGGCCAAGTTTGACTTTTGGTTTGGGACATATGTGGATGTGAGAAAGTGGTTGAGGGTTTTTGGAGCATATCACTAAGCACTTTGAGCAAGAAACTCATTAAGCAACACCTCATCCCCTCTTGATAGTATTGGCTTTTCCTATGGACTCAATGTGATCTTGGATCACTAAAATGGAAAATGTAGAGTCTTGTGCTTTGAGCTTGAGCCAATCCTTTGTCCTTAGCATCTTGAAGGGGTTCCACATCCTCTAGTCCATGCCACTCCATTGTTGAACTTATCGGAAACATACTAGGTAAAAGTATTAGTCCAACAAGAGATATGTTGACATTAATTACCAAAATCACCCAGGGAGCACTTGTGCTTTCAATCTCCCCCTTTTTGATAATTGATGACAACATACATCAAAGCTTTAGGTAAAGATATAGAGTAAAGCTTTGGAAAGATATGTAACATGCATAGGCTCCCCCTACATGTATGCAATCATGTGAATATGGAATATAGGAACATGTGAATGCATAATCATGACAGAGTAAGCAATGTGTTACATGTATCTTGGCTATATGCATCAGAGCAAATGGTGTGAAATATAGGAAATGTACCTTCATGCTCATGAGTCGTTCTTGCAAACAGTATGTACATCAACAAGAAAATCCTCATACACATGACTGTGATGCATATACTTACCTTGTGGTCTTGAGTTGGCTTAGGAAGGAATGAACCTGCGTAAACAAGGTTAGATAACACAGATACACCTACTAACTAGAGCAACCAAAAGAAACCACAAGAGTACCAAGACTGGGATGACATGTAGAGAGTGAGTACTAAGTACCCCATTTGCTATAGACATGTCCCCAAAGGTAAAGATGTGCAATGAATTCAAGGATTTCCTTCCCTTAGTTGTCTTGCTCCCCCTAAATCTAGCATGGTATACTGGGAGAAGATAGGAAACAGAAAACCAGAGCAAAGAAAAGAATCAGAGCTAATGCAAACAATCAAATATGAACATGTCTTTCCCCTCTTAAAGACATGTGACTTCTCTTCTCTTGAACACCAAGCATCTTGGGTCCCTCTCTCTTCCCTCCCGAGTCGTGTGCTTCGGTTGCACCAAAATATTTCGGTTGGACCGAAGGCAACAAAGCGGTGTGATCGAGTTCATCACAGAGAAAACACTTGTCACCTCAGCTCACTAGACAAGTAAGATCTCACAAGGATTTGCAAGGAATTGGATGCAAGGAATGCATAACAAAAAGAAACAAAGAAGAAATCTAGATGAAGTTTTTTTTTTGAAAGGGGAAACAAATATGCATGAGACAAATGCAAGAGCACAGAAAAGGACACAAGAGAACTTCATCTAGAATTGGTCGGCGACAGTGTCACCTATGTTAGAGTATATTGACTTAGGAGTCAAGTGAGATCACTTGATCATAGGTCATACTCATCGTTTAAGCTCAAAATGGGGTTACCATTTTTCGTTTAAGCATTTTGATGTATTCACATCTTGTTGAGTTGCTTTGACTCATGACTTGGAGTAAAGCTTCTCGAAGATGGAATAACATACCTTGGGTGGTGGTGTTGATCGTGATCATGTAGTTGAACTTGTGTGGGTTGCTCAAGGTTGATGTAGCTCATCAAGAGTTGTGAGCACCACTTGGAATTTGAGTTCATCTACCTACATGGGTTAGTTTTTGCAAGGAAGAGCACTTGTGTATCCAAAATGACAATCATGAAACTTAATATAGAATTTGTCAAAGGATATGTTTGAAGGGTTTCGTGCTTCCTTGTTTTCAACCACCATTGTGTAGAGACTTGGTGATGTAGAGATTTGCTCAAGATGTGAGTGGGTTGCAATCTCATAGATTTAGATTCATCCAAGTACCTACACGGGTTAGATAACATGCAAGGTGCAAATGTATCCAAGACATAAGATTATCATCATAAGAGAAATATCAAGGATTAGTCATAGGCTCATGTCTTGCATGTATCCAAAAAGGAGTTCCTACTCCAAGTTTGAAGCATCAATGATGTTTAATTCACCTCTCAACCTACAAAACACTTTCTCATCAAGTTGTTTAGTGAATATATCCTCTAATTGCTTATCGATGCGAACATGCTTAAGATTAATGTCCCCTTTGGCAACGTGATCTCGAATGAAATGATGATGAACTTCAATATGCTTAGTTCGAGAGTGTTGCACGGGATTGTGAGAAATCTTGATAGAACTTTCATTGTCACAAAGCAATGGAACATGTTTCACATATATCCCATAATCCTTAAGAGTTTGGGTCATCCAAAGTAATTGAGCACAACATGAACCAGCAGCAATGTATTCCGCTTCGGTGGTGGATAAGGATACCGAGTTTTGTTTGTTGGAGGACCAAGACACAAGAGATCTACCAAGGAATTGACAAGTACCCGAAGTGGACTTTCTATCAAACTTGTCTCCGGCATAGTCCGAGTTGGAGTAACCAACAAGATCGAAAGAGGACCTCTTAAGATACCAAATGCCAAAATTTGGTTTATGTATTAAGTATCTCACTATCTTTTTCACAGCCTTAAGATGACATTATTTAGGAGCGGCTTGATATTGTGCACACATGCACACACTTAGCATAATATCGGGACGAGAGGCACATAGATATAACAATGATCCAATCATGGAGCGGTAAACCTTTTGATCAACCGATTCGCCATCTTTGGTCAAATCAAGATGTCCACTAGTAGGCATGGGTGTAGTCATACCTTTGCATTCTTGCATATTGAACTTCTTGAATAAGTCCTTGGTGTACTTTGTTTGAGAGACAAAGGTATCTTCCTTAGTTTGCTTGATTGGCAAACCGAGAAAGAATTTGAGTTCACTCATCATAGACATCTCAAACTTCTCCGACATTAGCTTTCCAAATTTCTCACTAAAGTGAGGGTTAGTCGAACCAAATATAATATCATCAACATAGATTTGGCACACAAATAGTTCTCCATTAACCCTTTTAGTAAAAAGAGTAGAATCAATTTTTCCAATTTCAAAGCCTTTTTCAATAAGGAACTTGGTCAAGCATTTATACCACGCTCTAGGAGCTTGTTTAAGACCATAAAGAGCTTTGTGAAGTTTGTAAACATGATTAGGTTTCTTAGGATTGACAAAGTCGGGAGGTTGCTTAACATAAACTTCCTCCTCTATTTCACCATTTAGAAAAGCACTTTTAATGTCCATTTGGTACAAGGTGATATCATGGTGATTAGCATAGGCAAGTAAGATGCGAATGGACTCAAGTCTAGCAACGAGGGCATATGTCTCACCATAGTACATACCTTCGACTTGAGTGTAGCCTTGGGCGACGAGATGTGCTTTGTTGTGAACTACTTGTCCATCTTCATCTTGCTTGTTGCGAAACACCCATTTGGTACTAATGATGTTGTGGTTGTTGTCGGGCTTCTCAACCAATGTTCAAACTTGATTTCTCTCAAAGTTGTGTAGCTCTTCATGCATGGCATTTATCCAATCCGGATCTTCCAATGCTTCTTCAACCTTCATAGGTTCAATGCTAGAGATGAATGAATAATGTTCACAAAAGTTAGCTAAACGAGATTTAGAGCGAGTGATTCTCCCGGTTTGGATATCATTGTAGATTTGCTCGACGGGATGGTCTTTGGCAACTCTTGCTCGAACTCGTGAAAGCTTTTGCTTGGATCTGGGTGGAACATCTTCTTCATCTTGTTCTTCTTCTTGGCCTTCTTCATTGTTGACGTTGTCGTTCTCTTGTCGTGGTGGAGAAGGAGGTTGTTGATATTCATCTTGGTGTACTTCCTCGTTTTCTTCGTCTTGGTGTGTCCCACTTGTGGATGCTTCCGTATCAACTCTTGGTTCACCTTGTCGTGAGGTGGAAGCTTCCACTTGGACGGACGAGGTACTCTCCTTCACCTTCGTTGGACGAATCTTGCCAATAGACAAGTCTTGGATTGCTTCCGAAGGGTCTTTGTCTCCTACATCAATTGGAAATTGCTCTACTTGTGAGCCGTTAGATTCATCAAACTTCACATCTACCGTCTCTTCAAACTTTCGGGTGAAATTACTGTAGACACAGTAAGTGAGAGTTTGAGCCATAACCAAGTAGGGAACCTTCATGAGATTTAGGAGCAAATTTAGAACCACGATGCTTATCAAGAATGTAGCACTTCGAGCCAAATACTCGAAAGTATCCAACTTGGGGTTTGTTACCGGTGAGGAGCTCGTATGCCATCTTGCTGAGTAGCTTGTGAAGATACAAGCGATTTGTTGCATGACAAGCTGTCTCAACCGCTTCCGCCCAAAAGTGCTTCGGCGTCTTGTACTCATCAAGCATCGTTCTCGCCATTCCGATGAGCGTCTGATTCTTCCTCTCAACAACTCCATTTTGTTGAGGTGTGTATGTAGTCGAGAACTCATATGAAATCCCCTCTTCATCAAGAAAGGTGTCCACATTTGCGTTCTTGAACTCTGTTCCGTTGTCGCTGCGAACCTTCTTGATCTTCACTTCAAATTGATTTTGGGCCTTCCTAGCGAAGTTTTTGAAGATCTTTTGGACCTTTGATTTATCATCGAGAAAGAACACCCACGTAAATCTTGAAAAACCATCGACTATAACTAGACCAAAAGAATTTCCACTGAGACTTTTGTAGGCATTGGGACCGAAAAGATCCATGTGAAGTAGCTCGAGCGGCCTCCTTGTGGTCATGATGTTCTTCAAGGGATGCCTTCCTCTAACCTGTTTACCTGCTTGACAAGCGCTGCAAAGTCTATCCTTATAAAATATGACATCGTTAACGCCAAGGATATGATTTCCTTTTATAAGCTTGTCAAGGTTTCGCATGCCCACATGACCTAACCGTCTATGCCACAACCAGCCTTTAGAGGATTTAGCAATTAAGCAAGTTCTAGCTTGAGCCTTTTTAGTGAAATCAACAATGTAAAGATCACCTCTACATATACTGGTAAAGACCATTTTATGATTATCTCTATGAAATACTTGGCAATCTACTTCGGTAAATAGGACATTGAAACTGAAATCAGCAAGCCTAGATACTAAAAGTAAATTGTACCCAAGAGATTCAACGAGCATGACATTTTGTATGGAGCTATCATGTGAGATGGCCACCTTACCGATGCCAACCACCTTACCCTTTGAGTTATCACCAAAAGTGACATACTTTCGAGGGCCGTCATTTTCAGCAAGCTCACGAAACATATCTTTATCTCCGGTCATGTGATCGGTACATCCACTATCAAGAACCCATTCCTTTCCTCCTGCCATGTATCCCCGAAGATTTGCCATAAGACCAAAGTGTCTCATTGCATCATCAAGATCAAAGTCACTATCATCATCCTTATCATAGTATCCATGTTCAACATCGTCATGTGATGGATCAATTCCTAGAGAGGGTGATTTATTAGAATGAGTTTGACAATGATCTTCTTTATGAATTCTAATAGCTTCGGAAATAATATCGCTAATAATTCCAACATCTCCTTTGGCACGCATAAGATTTGTAAGCTCAAATAGACAATCACCAAACTTAGGATCATTGGAATTCATCTTACTCAAGGCAATAGACTTATGGAGAATTTCATCTAGATTTTGCAAGGAATAGTTTGGAAAACATTCCTCAAGAAATTTCCATATGGTGTAGGCACACTTAAGAGTAGGCAAGCAAGCTATCAAGTTTCTAGGCAAACCTCTAGTGATAAGACCAATAGTTCTAAGATTGCGAATCATGTCAATTGACTCATCAAGGGTGGGATGCATAGGATCAACATGAGGTGCACAAGGGCTAGTAACGTACTTGTTCAAATGATATTCATTGAAAATCACAAGCATCTCATTTTTCCACTCATGAAAATACTCTCCATCAAGTATAGACACTCTATGTCTAAGATCCCCAACCTAGACTCATCCATCTTCCTCCAAGGTGTTTAAACCAAAGCAATGGAGACCAAAGCTCTGATACCAATTGAAAGGATCGAGAAGAGGTGTCTAGAGGGGAGGTGAATAGACTCTAAGTGAGAAAAGTTGCAGTTTTTAACTTCTTTAAGTTGAAGTGGAGTTTGGCACAAGTTTCAACATTCACAATACATATCAAGCAAGCATGACAAGAGTATGTGAGCAGTGGAAAGTAAAGCATGCAAATTGCAAGAATGTAAAGGGATGGGATTGGAGTGTGCAAACGCAATTTGGAGACACGGAGATTTTTTATCCGTGGTTCCGATAGGTGGTGCTATCGTACATCCACGTTGATGGAGACTTCAATCCACAAAGGGTAACGGTTGCGCGAGTCCACGGAGGGCTCCACCCACGAAGGGTCCACGAAGAAGCAACCTTGTCTATCCCACCATGGCCGTCACCCACGAAGGACTTGCCTCACTAGGGTAGATCTTCATGAAGTAGGCGATCTCCTTGCCCTTACAAACTCCTTGGTTCAGCTCCACAATCTTGACGGAGGCTCCCAAGTGACACCTAGCCAATCTAGGAGACACCACTCTCCAAGAAGTAACAAATGGTGTGTTGATGATGAACCCCTTGCTCTTGTGCTTCAAATGATAGTCCCCCCAACACTCAACTCTCTCTCACACAAGATTTGGATTTGGTGGAAAGAAGATTTGGGTGGAAAGCAACTTGGGGAAGCAAGATTTATGTGGTAGGAATGGAATATCTTGACCTCAACACAAGTGTAGGTGGTTCTCTCTCAGAAAATGTATGTTGGAAGTGTAGGCATGTTCTGATGGCTCTCTTCACGAATGAAGAGTGGGTGGAGGGGTATATATAGCCTCCACACAAAATCTAACCATTACACACAACTTACCAAACTCGGTGGGACCGAATCGTGAAACTCGGTCGGACCAATTTAGTAAATAATGTGACCGTTAGGAATTTCAGTGGGACCGATATGGTTAGGGTTATGGCATAACGTAATCTCAGTGAGACCTATTACACAAACTCGGTGAGACCGATTTTGGTAATAGACACACAGAGAGTTGGTCAGGCAAACTCGGTGGGACCGATTCGCTCATCTCGGTTGGACCGAAACGTTACGAAAGGGAAACAAAGTGTTTGCATTGCAATCTCGGTGGGACCGATCGCTCATCTCGGTTGGACCGAAACGTTACGAAAGGGAAACAGAGTGTTTGCATTGCAATCTCGGTGGGACCGATCGCTCATCTTGGTTTGACCGAAACGTTACGAAGGGGAACCGAGAGATTACAATCCCATCTCGGTGAGACCGAGATCCCTATCGGTGAGACCGAAAAGACTAGGGTTTGTGGCAGTGGCTATGTCAACTGAACTTGGTGGCGCCGGATAGACAGTTTCGGTGAGGCCGAGTTTGACTTTTGGTTTGGGACATATGTGGATGTGAGAAAGTGGTTGAGGGTTTTTGGAGCATATCACTAAGCACTTTGAGCAAGAAACTCATTAAGCAACACCTCATCCCCTCTTGATAGTATTGGCTTTTCCTATGGACTCAATGTGATCTTGGATCACTAAAATGGAAAATGCAGAGTCTTGTACTTTGAGCTTGAGCCAATCCTTTGTCCTTAGCATCTTGAAGGGGTTCCACATTCTCTAATCCATGCCACTCCATTGTTGAACTTATCGGAAACATACTAGGTAAAAGTATTAGTCCAACAAGAGATATGTTGACATTAATTACCAAAATCACCCGAGGAGCACTTGTGCTTTCAGAGTGTCAGTGTTAACCACTCCATCAGATCATGTGACGCTGTGAAAGGTGGGATGCTCGTGAGGTCACCAAAGCCAGTTTCATTTATGTAGCGCCTCTGGCTAGGATTAAGTTTTGTCTTCGCAACTTCTCACAATCATTTTGCTGCGAAGCGTTGGCTGAACGCAATATCAGACTCCATTACTTCTTCCTCTGACATGTAGCCGCAAAAATCAAAATCAATAAAAATGTATTGGGTAAAAACAACATTACAGATTAACTATAAAAGCGACGGGCATTCAGATTCCAGCATACTCAACATCTACCAAGCATAACAATGAAGCAAATAAAATGATCATTCCTTTCTTGTCATTACTTCAAAGTGGATAAATGTAGAAAAACTAAACAATTAGCCACACGACACAACCAGCTCAAGAGAAAAGGCCTGAAATAATTACATGCAGCAAAACACTATAAGATGGAAAATCTTGTTTGAATGTAGAAATAGAACAAACAATAAGACACTAAATACACTGACTTTCATCTCAAAAACCTAATCTTAACAACAAATGCAACATAAACCTAATCTTGACTGACCAGATAGCAACATCACAAATGAGACCACTGAGAAATCTAGTCATCCAACTCTGAAAATCTCATCACCTACCTCTACAATCTCGCCCCTACCTCTAAAATCTCAACTATAAACCCTAGCTACAACATGGAACCAAATTAATCCGATCTAGACAACAAACCCTAGGTGAAATGTGGATGAATTTGGCGACATGGAGGGAGTAACAGCTCAACTAAAACCCACGAACGGACAAAAACTGTTGTATACTATGCATTCGACCGGGATCTACTCATCCAACGCTGGGAACTACTGGGATTAACCGCAAAATGAAGCTCTAAAGGGAGATCAAGCAGACGGGGGGGGGGATGCTGCGAATTGCAGGACACCATACCTCTCGTCCGCCGCCGCAACTATAGGGGGGCATGTAGCTCGGTGACGTGGCCGATTGATGCTCACCGCCGCCCGAACCTCCTGTTCCCTTGCGGTCCCCGCAACATCTAGTTCCCTCGCCACCGCCACGATTCTGGATCTCGTAGTCGCCTGCTTCGTCGCCAGAGCTAGGGAGGGGATGGGGATGGAAAGCAGTGGAAGCATATAGGGGGAACGAGCTAACGGGGGTGGAAGCAATAATAATAACAATAATTCCCGGGGCACACGCGTCCACACCCCTGGTAAGAACGCGTCTGCACCGTCCGATGCTGCGCGATCCGACGACGCGCGAGACGGTCGCACGGACAGCTGCGTGCATCCGGATGTGAGTAAGCGTTTTCCAATTTTTATTATAGTTGAGGTGTTTTCTACTTCCGATGAATTTTTATAATAGATCTGATTTTTTGCAAAAAAAGTTTTGAATTCTATGGACTAAGTCAACACTCGTGCTTACCATTTTAACTCTACAATAAACTAGGAGTATCTTCCCTAATAATAAAGCAGTGACTACTTCTGGTCGTCCGTCGCCGTACATTTTGCAAAAAAATCCCTGCAGTTTCGTGAAATCAACCCGCGGTCTGAATTTAAGTGAGAGCAAAACGTTCCGTATTTTGCATAAAACCCCCTAATGTTTCGGTTAATCAACCCGCAGTCCTATTTCAAGTGGGAATAGAAAACTCTTCGATTTACTCAGACCCCCCCCTGAGATTTCGGTTAATTAAGCCGCCGTCCGTCTAGAAAATAACCTTTTTTATAGATTCAAATGTTTTTTTCAAATATTCATATCTTTTAAACCGTAGCTCCAATTTTAGAATGTTATATATGAAATTGATTAGGAAAATGTGTACAATATGAATATGATGTTATTTTTACCCGTTAAAATTTTTTAAATGCTCTTTAGGGACAGATTCAAATGCTATAAAAATATTCATATCTTTTGTTTTTTTCTTCAAATATTCATAATTTTTAAACCGTAACTCCAATTTTAGAATGTTATATATGAAAATTGATTAGAAAAATGTGTAAAATATGAATATGATGTTATTTTTACCCTTTAACCATTTTTAAATACTGTTTAGGGACAAATTCAAATGCTGTCTTTGTTTTTCAAATATTCATATCTTTTAAACAATGCTATATATATGAAAATTGATTAGAAAAATGTGCACAATATGAATATGATTTTAGTTTTACCCGTTAACCATTTTTAAATGTTGTTTAGGGACAGATTCAAATGCTGTAAAAAATTTCATATCTTTTAAACTCTAACTCCAATTTTAACATGTTATATATGAAAATTGTTTAGAAAAATATATGTAGAATCTGAATATGATATTGTTTCACATGTTAATAATTTTTTAAATGTTGTTTAGGATGGAACATTAATCAGTAGTGGACGATCTGTCTTCTTTTTGTACATGTGCCGATTCAAATTGAAAATGAACACCTTAACAAAAACAAATTGGAGAAGAAAGAAACCATCTATAACCACGCATGTCCATCGGCGAGAATGGGAAGAAGGATAAATGACAAGACTGATAAGATGCCTTGTTGAAATAAATAAAGGATGGACCTATCGGGGTCTCGAGTCATGGTTATTGTGTTAGGGTCGTGTGGTATTTTTTCCCTCCCGTTGCAACGCATGTTTTTTTCTAGTTATTCTAGAAACTAGAAAATAGTACTAGTAACTATGGGTACTACCGAGGCGGAATGCACAATTTCGAAGAAAAGGGAAAAGGAAAGTGAAAAATACGGAGCAACAAATGGAATCGGAAAAGATGAGAAACAGCCCCCACCGCGACCGGCGAAGGACGACGCCACTATTCCCACCCGTGAAAGCGAGATTCCCTCCCCTGCCGCATCGTCTGACGCCAAACGGCAATGGTCCCGAGCAGGTCTCCTCCGTTCCTCCCCCCTCCCCCTTTCGAGTCAAAAAGCGCACCCGAAGCGGCCAAGCAGCAAAACCTTCGCCCCTAAGCCTCGCCCCGCCTCGCCAAATCAAACCCCACGGGCGCACGACACAGATTCACCCCTGCGCCTCCGCTGCAGCCAAGCGTCGGCGCCGCCGCCGCCGTCTTGCCTCCGATTTCGCTTTCGCGCCACCCCAGAACCTCACCAGTCACCACCATGAGTGACGCCGCCGCCCCCGCCGCCGCCGCCGACGCGACAGGGGAAGCACATAAGGAGGATCCGGAGATCGTAGCCCGATGGTGAGTGTTGGTCCACCGCGCGCGTATGCACCGCGACAGGAAACGCCACTGAATGTGCGTGCGTGCGTGCAGGTACCAGCTGGAGGCGCTGGAGCGGGCCATGAGCGGGAACACGGTGGCTTTCCTGGATACGGGGGCCGGGAAGACGCTCATCGCGGGGCTGCTGCTGCGCTCGTACGCGCACCGCGTGCGGAAGCCGGCGCGGGACTTCGCCGTCTTCCTCGTCCCCACCCGCGTGCTCGTGGAGCAGCAGGCACGGGTCATCGAGGCGCATACCGACCTCCGCGTGTCCAAGTTCACCGGCGACATGGGCGTCGACTTCTGGGACGCCGCAATCTGGCGCCGCGTGGTGGACGACGCCGAGGTGCTTGTCATGACGCCGCAGATCCTCCTGGACAACCTCCGCCACAGCTTCTTCAGCCTCCAGGACATCGCCCTGCTCATCTTCGACGAGTGCCACCGCGCCAAGGGCAACTCCCCGTATGCGTGCATTCTCAAGGTCCCAATAGTTACAACCGCTCTGTTCCCTTTTGGTTTTGTTAATCTGACTTTTTAGAAGCTTTCCCTTTTTTTGTCGCACCCACCAACACACTCCCTCCGTTTCTAAATACAGAGCAGTATTTTACTGTCCAAATCTAAACGACCGGGACTTCTCATACAATACTCCGTTACTGGTTGCAAAATCGCAATCATAAGAAAGCTTTACTGAATACGAATCCAACAATGTCAAGTTTCTGTAACCATTAGATTAATTGTATGGCGAATCACGATATTGGACAGTTAAAAACACCCTGCAATTTGATACTGAGGATGTAATAGTCAGTTTGAAACATTGTTGTTCTCTAGCTACTTGTATAAGTATCAACTCAAGTGAGATCATGACTGCTCATTTTACCACCTGTATATTGGCCACATTTACTGTTCCAGTTGAAGTCTTGGTCCACTAACCAATTTAGTAAAATCCTTCAGTTTACTTTCATTGTAGGAATTCTACCACCCTGTAATGAATTCTAGACCACGGGGCCCGCTGCCGAGGATATTTGGGATGACTGCTTCACCCACAGATTCAAAAAGTAAGGACGAAGCTGTGAACTTGTATATGTGTTTTACATCCTCAAAGATTATTTTTTGAACAAACATCCTCTCAGTTCGACCAAATCTGTCACACTATTCCTTCCATAGATCTGCTGCAAGAGAGCTATTCTAAACGAATCGTCGAACTGGAGAATCTATTGAATTCAAAGGTCAGGCCATGTATAGATTCACATGTACTCCCTCCGTTCCAAAATAGATGATTCAACTTTGTACTAGCTTTAGTATAAAGTTAGTACAAAGTTGGGTCATCTATTTTGGAACGGAGGGAGTACCCTTTACCTATGATAATCATCATTCCTAATTTTTTCACGCATGAGGAATACTTTTGTGTATTTTCTGTTGAAGGTGTACACAGTTGACAATGAATCGGCTTTATCGGAATACATACCATTTGCCACTACGAGGATTGTGCAGTACGATGATTATATCATCCCATCCAACTCACATAACCATATTAAGACTTGTTTGGACAGGTTGCAAGAAAAGGTATGCTGTTTGTCCCTTTCTTTCTTTGAATTAAGGGGTTTCCGCCCAATTCCATTTCTCAATGAAATTGATAATACGGAAGTCAGGGTGGACCGTTCCTTCAGGGTGGTTCCAAACTTTTAACACAATCCACATGCTGAAAACATAACAGGAAACCACCAGGCAAAATTCTACCACAAAGTTTCTCAAGGCATCATTACAAAACATCTACATAAAAGCATAAAAAACCGCCACAATTCAGCAACCTCCTTGTGTTCACCCAGCTGGCCTCACGACCGCCGGCGCCCAACCTTTATTTCTACTAAAAACTTTAGCTGCCACCTGCAGTAGCGTTCTTGCACCTTTGGCTTGCATTCCTCATAGTTCTCGTCTCTGTAAGCCAGAACAATATTACAGTGGTTGGATCATAAGAGAAAACGTTCTCAAAGGATGCCTTATTCCTAGTTTTCCATATAGCCCCCAAAATTGCAGCTAACCCTACTGCAACCACACTCCTAATCTTACCAGGAACCCCAATAATATAGCTACAGATCTCTTGCACAGAAGGAAGTCCGTTTTTAAACAAAGCCACTGTCCACCACCCCCAAGACATATCTTGCCACCGAGCAGTGTATGAACAGATGGTCAACTGTCACATTTAGCATTACAGAACCTACATTTCGAACTTCCAGTACACCCCCCTTTTAGCAAATTGTTTCTGGTAAGAGCATCTCCAATAGAAGATGCAAATTTGGAGATGTAAAAATTTACATCTCCCAAAAGTGCCTTTTGCATCTCCAAAAAAGTGCCAACTCCAACAGAAGATGCAAAACGGAGATGTAAAAGAGTAACTCCAATAGAAGATGCAAACTAGAGATGTAAAATCGGCCGCCGGCCACGCGGCTGCTGTTCAGCTGCCGCCAGCCGCATTTGCACATCGAATTTTTGTAATTATAGCAACAGAAGTGCATCATCGACCATAGTTTTAAATCCTACAAGCAAAAGTCAATTGTCTCAAACGAAGTTGTTGGTCCAATAAATGAAAATGCACATGGACATCACTCAATTTGTGTCTTCTCCGTTGTCACTAGTGCCATTGTCGACGGTGGTATGATCATCATCAATGGCTTCTTTCTCGACGTTTTCTTGTGTTGAAGTCTCGTTGCCGCGAACTCCACCGGAAGAACCTTCATTGTCATCTCCCATGCCGCCCATGTTGCCACCGAAGCCACCTCCCATGCCACTCATCATGTTGCCGCCGAAGTCACCTCCCATCCACTCATCATGTTGCCGCCGAAGCCACCTCCCATGCCGGTCATGTTGCCGCCGAGGCCACTTCCCATTCCACCTCCCATTACTCCGAAGCCACTTCCCATTCCACCTCCCAGTACTCTGAAGCCACCATCCATGTTTCCACCAAATGCACCATTCATGGCACTACCCATCATGTTCATGTACCCTCCCATTCCACCTCCCATTCCTCCTCCCATGGCACCTCCCATTCCCCCTCCCATTCCTCCCTCCCATTCCGCATCCCATCATGCTTCTAATGAGCATTTGCTTCTTCATGAGCATTTCATCGCGACAAAGTGCGACATACGCCTTTACCTTGGCATCAAGAGTAGATGTGTCCATGAACATAAACTTGAGTGCCTTCTCCTCGACTATCTTCATCTCCTCGGCCGCCGCCTTTCTCTCCTCAAGCTCAACCTTTCTCTTCTCGGCCACTGCCAACCTCTCTTCGGCCGCCGCCCTCTTCTCCTCGGCTGCCGCCCTCCATCGCTCGGCTTCACTCCTCTCCTCAATTTCTTTGAGCTTCAACAATTTTTTTCTTCCGCATACCCTTTCCCCGTTGTGACAATGGCATCAAATCCATCCTTGAGATCATTGTCTCCGGCCTTGGATCCCTTCACTTTCTTAGTTCCATCGGGCCTATAGGATTTAGTCGTTGAGTGAGGAATGAGGCTCCTCCTCTCCTCACCCGGGCCATCTTCTTCATCCTCCACCACCACACTTTTCTTCTTCGAACCATCGAAAACTTCTCTAGTTTTCCACTTCTCATCCTCCACCACCACACTTTTCTTCTCCGAAGCATTGAAAACTTCTCTAGTTTTCCACTTCTCCTCATCCTTGAGCTCTTCCATTCTTCTTCCTCTTCTCTCCTTTGTTGTTCCTCTTTTGAAAATAATCCTTGCGCAATCATTTTCTACAAGAAAACGATCAAGATGTCATCATCAAATTAGTGAACATTTCAATATTTGTGGAAAGTGGAGAAACCACACATGAATAGCAAATGATTATTACCAGGTCACTTTCACCGCAACCACTTGGGTTCATGCGATCAACATTTGCCAAGCAACCCGCTCACTTTTGACATTCGGCGTTGATGGTGCCCCAACGTTGACGAAGGGAGTCACTTGAGCGATAGTGTCCGCTAGTGTTGCGCGCATCGAAGGAATCCTTGATGCGTTGCCAATATGTGATGGCCGATTGGTCGGTCCCAACGGTTGCATCTTGAGACTTTTTTCCAAGCGATGCAAATCAACACATCTTCGGCGTTCGTATAATTTGCGGTTATTCCCTTCAAAACAAAGCCCTCATCATCCATGTCAAGATTGTCATTACCATATTGTGGAGTTTCATATTCTTGTGATGCATACTCATGTGAATAATCATCATTTGTCACATTTGTAGCGTGCATGAAAGCTTCATCATTGAGACTACAAATGGAAGTACACACAATCAACTACACATTCCATTGGAATCGACAGTTGGAACAACAAAGAAATGCACAAGATTTTTTTTAGCTTTGCGACATATCAACAAACACGTTGGATGCGGTCGCCGTCGGCGTGGACACATCTTCCTCCATGGCCGTCGGCGGCGGAGGAGGTGGATGAGGAGCACCGTAGCCGAATGAGGACACCATGGTCGCTGGCGGTTGCAAATCGCCCGTCGAAGCCGCGACTGGCTTCGAGATTTTCGTCGGCCGAGGTTGGTTCCCCGTTGGGTTGCGGCCCCGAGCCGCCGGCCGCTTCACGCTCCACCGCGAGGCTTGGCGGCCCCATTCTTCTTCGCAGCCTCCAGCGTGACCGGTCAGGGTGGGGCAAATCCAGGGCGGCGGCGGCATCGAGGCGGAGGCAGCCGCATTGGGTAAGTTGGCGCAGAGGCGGCTGCTGCCGTGAGGTGGGTCAGGGCACCGTCGGCGGAGTCGGAGAAGGCGGCGGGGTCGTCGGCGTCGGTGGGCGGCGGCCGGGAGTTGGGCAGCGGCTGGTCGCGCGGAGGGGAAAGGAACTGGCAGTTGGGCGGTTGGCGGGTAGTCGCTTTTTTACATCTCCTGTAGATGGAGATGCAAATTTGCATCGCGAGGTGTTGTAGTTTACATCTCTGGAAGGCGGTGTCAGGCCAGTGGGACTGGGGTACCTAGGCACATCTGCCCGCGGCCCAAGGCACGACGCCTGGCGTGGGCCCAACACAGCCCATCTTCAAGACCTCACGAGCAGGATCGTCACGAGGGCCCCCGCCTCGCGAGGTGGGCATTAGCAAGCGTCGTCAGGAGCTCCCCGAAGGCCTCGCGCCGGGCAGTCTCCCGAGGCTGCCTCTTGAGGCCCCTCGCGGGGCGGATATGTCTAGGCTTGCCACACCCCGCCTCGCGTTGCACGTGGGTGATGCGAGCCACGACGAGCGGAGCCAGAAGGGCGCCAGCGGGCGCGGATAAGGATGTTTTCCTCTTTCATGCTAAGGGAGCAAGGACAACGCGTCGTTCCCAAAGCAATCTCCAAAGGTTGCTATTTCGGTGCAAGAAGACCAGGACAGCGGGCTCGCCAGGATGGAGGTCATCGTCGAGCCCACCAACGCGTCATGGACAGAAGCTTTTGCAGGCGGAGACCATCTTTAGTCAGGATAAGTTGTACTCCTGTTCCCCTTCGAATTTGGTTGTTGTGGCAACCCTTCCCACCTAGAGTTTTCAGGGGAAGAGGCCAGGGCTAGTATAAGTATAGGCTAGATGCCATCATAAAGGGAGGTCGAATCTTGAGCCCTCCAGAGGCAGTTCATCTTCCTTGTATTCTCATACTCATCCTTCTTCGTGAGGCAATCAACACAAAGCAGGAGTAGTGTCTTACACCGCAAGGTGGCCCGAACTTGGGTAAACTGCCTTGTCGTGTCTTTCTTTCCTTTCGCTCGAGCACATCGAAGCGTCGTCGTGAGGCAGTGAGCAGCGAGCCGGAGCTTAGTGGAGTTCTGTGAGCCTAGAGTTCAAACCTTTTGTTGGGTCCCCGGAGCCCCGATTCCGACATTTGGCGCACCAGGTAGGGGTGTGCCGAAGTTCCTCCTCTTCGCTCTGTTCCTACTCCATCGACCCCATGGCCGACGCTCGTCGGGTTCGCGCCGAGCGGCCCGCGTTGCCAAGACGGCGCCCGCTGGAAGCAGCAACCGTTGCCTCTTCTTTGAGCATGCGCTTGCCATTGCCTACCCCGTCGTTTTTTTGAGCGCTGTGGGCTGCCTGGCTTTCACCATTGCCCTTCGCTAGGTGAATTGGCCAGCAAGGTACATATCGGTGCTGCCTCCGCGTTACGATGGCGCTGCTGACCCCGAGGAGTTTCTCTGGCTCTATACCCAAAGCATCCTGTTGGCGGGCGGTGGCGGCAAGGCCATGGCGAATTGGTTTCCCCTGGCCCTCGTGGGCGCCCCGCGCTCCTGGCTCCTCAGCATTCCTGAAGCTTCGATCTCTTCCTAGGGCGAGCTACGCGGTCGGTTCGCTGCGCGCTTTGTGCTCCAGGGGCCCCACGCGGTCGAGTGCATCCTCGGTGGGTCCCAGGCGCCTGCGTCCAATTGCCACTCCAAGCAGCTCTTTCGCGGGGCGAACGCTGCGCGGCCCAGCTCGAGGCTTCGTGGCCTCGCGCGCGTCCCAAGTGCGTCGTCACCTTTGATTCCTGAGACCACCCCAAGTCCGCAGCTGCCGTCGGCGCGCTTCCCATGTTGTGCACACCCACCATCAGCAACGTCTCTGTCACCAAGACCCTCATCGACGGCAGCGGCGGCCTCAACGTCCTCTCCGTCGAGACCTTCGAGACGCTCCAAGTGCCTTATGACCAGCTCATGCCCACGAGGCCCTTCTCAGAGGTGACCGACGGCTCTACCGCTCCCCTGGGGCAGGTGCGCCTCCCCGTCGCCTTTGGCACCCGCGATAATTACCACATCGAGCTCATTGACTTAGACGCGGCCCGCATCGGCCTTCCGTTCAACGCCATCCTGGGATACCCCACGCTTGACAAGTTCATGGCGGCGACCCACCCCAGCTACAACGTAATCAAGATGCCCGGCAGCAGAGGCGTTATTACTGTCGTCGGAAGCAAGGAGGATGCGGTCCGGGCCCTCAAGCGCGCCTACAGGGTTGCGGCAGCCTCGTGCATGGGCTTCGCAGATGGGGTCGGGCCTTCGGAGGTCGCTCCTACGAGGAAGAAGCAGCTGTTCTCTCAGGACCGCGCCGAAACGAAGAGGGAATCGGTTGACGGCAGCAGCGCGGGTCCTACCTTCACCATCGGTGCCGACCTTCCCCTTGAGCAGGAGGACGCGCTCGTCGCTTTCCTCCGGACGAACAAGGACGTGTTCGCCTGGAAGGCGTCTGATCTGACCGGCGTCCCGAGGGAAGTAATCGAGCACCATTTGGCGGTGTTCTAACGCTTGTCCTATCAAGCAGAAGAAGTAGGCATTCATCGTCCAAGAGGTGCACAAGCTGCAGGAAGCTGGGGTCATTCGAGAGGTGCGTCATCCTGAATGGCTCGCCAACCCAGTCATCGTCCCCAAGAAAGGTGGAAAGAAGCGCATGTGCGTCGACTTCACGAGCCTCAACAAGCCCCAACATCAAGGGACTCCTGGTGAAGAGACGTCCTCCAGGACCCTTTCCCGCTCCCACGCATCGACCAGATCGTGGACTCCACCGCTGAATGTGACCTGCTGTGCTTCCTGGATGCATTCTTGGGCTATGACCAGATCAAGATGGCAGCGGAAGATGTGGAAAAGACAACATCTCCCTGTGTGGCGTGTTCTGCTACACCTGCATGATGTTCGGTTTGTGGAGAGTCGGCGCTTCCTTCCGGCGGCTGATGCACATCACGCGGGGGCCACAGCTAGGGAGGACGCGGAGGCCTACATCGACGACATCGTGGTCAAATCGCGCGAAGCCAAGATGCTAATCAAGGACCTGGAAGAAGCGTTCGCAAATCTGCGCAAGGTCAGCCTGAAGCTCAACCCCGACAAGTGTGTCTTTGGAGTCCCCTCCGGCAAGCTTCTCGGCTTCCCCTTCAAGTGGCCTTGGGGCGCTTCATCTCCAAGCTAGGCGAGCGCGCCTCGCCCTTCTTCAAGCTGATGAAGAGGACATGCTCCTTCAAGTGGACCCCTGAAGTGGATGCGGCTTTCGAAGACCTCAAGAGGTACCTCACGAGTCGGACGAGTGGCGCCGCGTTTTCGTGAGCCCTTGGTCCTATACCTGGCGGCCACCCCGCAGACGGCCATTGCCGCGCTTGTAGCGCTGCGGGAGGAACGCGTCGGCACCAAGGAAAGGCTTCTCGAGACTCGCGAGCCCTCCAAGCGCCCCGGACATTCCAAGCTTCTCGAGCCGCCAGAGCCTCGCGAGCCCTCCGCGTCTCAAGCCAGCGCCCCCAAGCCTCGCGCGCCCCTTCAAGAGCAAGCCCCTGCCGAAGTCACATGCCTCGTCGAGCACCCCGTGTACTTTGTGAGCACGGTGCTGAGGGATGCGCGAGCGCGCTATCCTATGCAGCAGAAACTTCTCCTTGCCTTCCTGGTCGCCTCTTGGAAGCTGTGGCATTACTTTCAGGGCCACCCCAGAGTCATCAAGGGAGCAACTCTTGCCGACTTCGTGCCGGAGTGGACAGACACATGCGGGGAGGAGCCTCATGAGGACAGGTCCCTCCTGCCTGGGGATGAGGTGCCTGCCGGGTGGGTCATGCACTTTGATGCAGAAGCAGAGCGCGTGGCCCGGCAGGCCACCGCCTACTGCTTACAAGACGGCGAGCTATATCGCAAGCACCCCAATAGCGTCTTGCTGCGGCACATTTCAAAGGAACAAGCGCGCGAGTTGCTAGCTAACATCCGTAGGGGTGACTACGGACATCACTCCTCGTCGCGTACCCTCGCAGGTAAGGTGTTCCGCAGCGGGTTCTATTGGCCCACGGCGCTCCGCGACGCCACCAAGCTGGTCCAGTCCTGTGAAGTTTGCCAGTTCCACGCCAAGCAAATCCATCAGCCCGTGCAAGGACTCCAGAAGATCCCACTCTTGTGGCCCTTCGTGGTATGGGGGCTGGACATACTGGGCCCTTTCCCTCTCGCGGCTGGCGATTACCGCTACCTCTACGTCGCCATCGACAAGTTCACCAAGTGGGCGGAGGTGGAGCCCGTGTGCACCATCCCGGCGGGTTCATCTGTCAAGTTCATCAGGGGCCTTGTGAGCCGGTTCGGTGTCCCCAACTATATTATCACTGATAACGGCTCCTAGTTTACGAGCGGCCTCTTCACGTCATACTGTGCTAGCCTTGGGATGCAGATATGCTACGCGTCGGTGGTGCACCAGCGGAGCAATGGCTAGGCCGAGCGCGCCAACACGGAGGTCCTCAGGCTCCTCAAGACTAGGAGCTTCAAGAAGAAGCTTGAGGCCTGCGGCAAGGGTTGGCTGGACGAGCTGCAGTCTATGTTGTGGTCCATCCGCACCACCGCGACGAAGCCCACTGGTGAGACTCCCTTCTTCCTCGTCTACGGGGCCGAGGCGGCCCTCCCATCCGAGCTCAAACATGGTTCCCCGTGAGTCCTCGCATTCGATGAGGCGCGCCAGGACGACTCACGGGGGGCCGACCTTGTGCTCCTCGAGGAGGCCTGCCGTCAGGCTGCCCTCCGTGCCGCGAGGTACCAGCAGGCCTTGCGGCGCTACCACAGCCGCAACATCCGCCCACGCACTCTCGAGCTCTGGGACCTCGTCCTGAGGCGGATCCTGTCCAGGGAGGTCTCTTGCCCATGTGGGAAGGCCCTTTCAGGGTCGCCCACGTCTCCAGGCCAGGCGCCGCACACCTGGAGACGGAGGATGGAGTTCCTGTGCAGAACGCTTGGAACATCCAACACCTTCGCAAGTTCTACCCGTGACCATCTCACGTAAGAATGAGGTGGGGCTGTACACGCCCCAGAGTCTCCCGGTGCGCCGCTCTACGGCCTCGTGGGAGCTCCAGCCCACACCCAAGTGGAAGCCCCATGCTCCGGACTGGCGAAACGATCGAACAACAATCATGCCCACGCCCAAGTGGAGGCCCCATGCTCCGCGCTGGTGGGAAGATCAATGAAGGTGCCGAACGCGGTAGCCTTTTCCTTTTTGCTTGTAAACGAGTTTGCAGTTTCTCTAAGTAAAGACTGTGGTTTTCGCGTTCGCGTCTTCTCTATGAAAGGAATTTGTTTTTCTTGTGGCATTTTTCTGGGTTTCATTCTTTTCGTCAGCTAGGCATGCCCAAAGCCTCTCTCATGAGCCACGCGCGAGCGGGGGCTGGGCTTGGTGCCCACGCTTGGGTCAGTCCCAACGGCACTAAGAGCCCAAGTAGCCGGGCCCTGGGCTGCGGGCCTGCACCCGCGCGCACCAC
>NC_041389.1:108794619-108852201 GCF_002162155.2 Triticum dicoccoides | reverse complement strand
CAGGAATCGCGACCTGGCATACCAACGACGGTCAAGGTCAAGCCCCGCGTGGGGGCTGTCTTCTAATGACATAAAGCGCGAAAGCAGACATGAAGGAAAAGCAAGCCTCAGGAGAAGACAAAAGTTGCTCAATACATCATTAAGGATTTTAGTAAGCCTCAGGTACCGGCAGGAAAGAAAAGAGGGGCGACCTAAGGAGACGTGACGCCGCTGTCCTCGCCATCGTCGCCCTCGTGTTCCTCGGTCCCGCGTCGGTCTTCGCGGCTGTCAGGGGCGAACCGTACGCTCAGTGCATCCACGTGGTCCTCCACCCATTCCGCTAGGGCGTCGCTTATCACCTCAGGCATGGGGGCTATCACGGCCTTGAAGTCGAAGCCAGGGTCGGAGCGGAAGAGATGGCTGAAGACGCACGTCGAGGCCTGGGCAAGGAGGTCACGACTCACGACTTTCCATTGATTCGGCACCTGGGAACAAAGAGCACAGAGATTGTGACGCTCCAACCTATCGACTGCCAAGCAGTGCTGTTAGAGGTCCAGCCACAAGTACTTGTAAGAAAGCAATGCATCATAGGAAGAGAGCCCTAACGGTTCTTCATACATGCAAAGTATTGCAAATCAGGGGACTACAACTGGCATGTACACTAAAGCATGCTGACATTAGGTCCTGGTCAGTTTAGGGCCCAGCGCTTAGTTGCATGGTTTTGATATTTGAGGGATGCAAGTTTAACGGCCTTGAAGTTGAGGGTGTGAGTTGAACAGAGGTAAGGTAAACAGCTCAAGGACCTAAAGTTGGTTTTTTCTTAAATAATATTGGCATAATTTTCTCTATTTATGTAACATAATAAACTATGATCAAATTTAGCATCTATATTTAGTCCAAGTGGAAGTTGAAGTAATAATTATATCGCATGATTTGCTTTTCTTATTAAATACAGCCATGTCTGCATAGTTGGAAAGTTGCTATACAATTGTTTTCACATTTTGTTTTTCCCCGGCATTCTGTTTGTGTTGGTGTGATATAGTAGTTTTTTGTATATGCATGCCTTGTCTTCTAACACATTCAGTAACCTAACATGTTTACATTCTCTTAGCATTTAGAAGTCCTCAAGACAAATCTACATGGATTGTCTCGGAAAAATGCGAAGAAAGGGATATCAAAACTACACAAGGCATTCTTATATTGCACAGCTAATCTTGGAGTATGGCTAGCAGCAAAGGTGTGAGAACATACAATGATGCATGCTTGTATTACATTTGTGTAGCCCTGAAATGCCTTAACCTTTTTTTTAATTATTTTCAGGCTGCTGAGATACACTCAACAACTAACGAACAATTCTTATCTTTCTGGGGTGAAGAACTGGATAAGAATGTTGAAGGCTTTGTTAGAAGCTATAGTGAAGAAGTATACAGGGAACTCTCATGTTTTTCAAAGAGAGGTAGACATGCAGTTGTGATTTTTCGTTGTCTATTCAGCTTATATATTCCTGAAAGTCAATTTTGTACGAGTTATTTGGTGTATGACTATTCTTCCAATGCTGCTACTATTAACTCGTAATCATTATTTGTCGGTAAAGCACTGTACTGATTCGTAAGTTGTGTATACCTGGTGATGGCACAACACATGGTTGTGCTTTTCATGGTGTATCATATCACATCTGGTATCTGTCTGTCAAATCGTAAATGGCTCTGCTTTTAATGTTGTATCATATCACATCTGCTATCCATATACCAAGCAAAATGTTATACGACAACAAATTAAAATTCACTTGTGAACATATCATCCTAACTTGAAATGAGGTGAAAGATACCATCGATCTGTTTAAACACAAAGTTAACTATTATACCATGGTTTTTTTGACCCTCTGCTATTTTCATAGGTCATATTGGTGAAGATTTTGCAGCTGATTTGCAAGATGGGTTATTGACACCTAAAGTTCATTGTCTTGTTCAGTTTCTTCTGGAATACAGGTGGTAAAATACTTGGACCTTATATTTAGTATGCCAATTTAGTTCACATGTTTACTCCCTTGATTGCATTGGCTTTGCTACAACTGTCATGTGCCCCAGTTATCCGTTTAGGGAATAATATCCCGGTAGTTAGGAAAGATAGGATTACTTGAGATCCAAGTTATCTATCTCCATATATACGAGGACTTGTACCCCTTATCAATCAAACAATGAATCAAGGGTTTAGTTTGTATCTCTTAGTCTAGCCTATTTATCCTGGATGTTCCAAGATCGATCTAATTAGAATGTGGTGAACAATAGTGCTGTACTCATTTTGTCTAATTACATTTTCCCCAAAACATCAACTTTCAGCCTCAGTCCAGTGAAATGACCAGTAAAAAGTGGGACATGGGTATAAATGAAGTTGAGATTCTGAAAAATAACATCCAAGAAATGGACCAGTAAACAGAGATATTGGACAAGGGGATGGCTATGGTACAGTGCATAACTTACATAAACATGTCACATGGTCACTGTCAATGTGATTAGTTCCTTCGTTCTACACGAATTTAGTGACTAAAACAACACTTTTTTTTGTGCATGTGTAGTTTCTCATTAAGTTCATTTTGTTTCAGTAGAATAATCTCTCTCTCTTTCAGGCACATGCAAGACTTAAGATGCATTGTATTTGTCGAGAGAGTTGTTACAAGCATTGTATTGGAGTCTCTCCTGTCCACTATCAATCAAATGCCTGGGTGGATTGTTAAACACATTGCAGGAAACAGACCTATGTTTCACAACCAGAGTAGAAATAAACAAACGGAAATTGTTGACGCCTTTAAAGGAGGAAAGGTTCGCCATTAATACTGTTGTCCTGTGCTCACATTATGTTAATGACATGATAATTCTCTGATAGGAAAGGGATGTTCCTGTAGGTACATATAATTGTGACTACACAAGTATTGGAGGAGGGGCTGAATGTGCCAGGTTGTCACTTAGTAATTCGCTTTGATCCACCCACAACTGGGCGCAGCTTTATACAGTCACGTGGTCGAGCTCGGATGCCAAACTCTGACTATGTTTTGCTTGTTAGAAGGCATGTCTTTTGATTTATGTTGCTATTTTTTTGTTTCCAGCACAAATTTTATTTAATTGTTCATCTTCATGCAAATTAAAATCTTTGTCTTCTATATTGTGGACATTATCCACAGCTTTTCCCACTTCATCAGTTGAATAGCATGTGCTCAGTATATAATCCTTGGTTATTAGTACCAGTAAATTGTTGTTCACCTATATTACTCAGTGCGTTTCATTTATCAGTTGAATTGTTTATATTGGATTAAGCATACCTGGTTAGATGTTAAATGCTAGTGTTCAATTAATATTGTGAGATGGCTTGATGGGACTGCCGATATGACTCCAAATCCTGTTATGTTCAAATCTGAAACAATCAATAAAGGCCAAGTTCAAAAGCCACTTGTTTGCTTTTTCATTAAGAACCCAAAATTTACTAGTGTTTCCTAGTGTTCACTTAATATTGCAAGTTGGCGTGATGTGAGTGCCGGTATGATTCCAAATTCTGATATGTTTTCTTGTCAGATCTGTATGGAAACCGCAGGTAACCATAACATAGTATGGATCTGTTTTCAATCGAGATAACTATATTTGAGTAGAAAACCGTCCGATTTTTTGCTCGGTTATTGGTGGAAACTATTCAGCGCCTATTTTATTATCAGTAGTCTGATCAGATCTGTTAATTCTATTCCTACTGATCACATTTTTCTGTTTAGCTACAAAATGTGGATTCATGCTACAGTGAAAAAAATGATATACTCAAGTTGTGTCTTAAGTTGATTTATTAGTACAGTTTCCTCTTGAATTGCAAGCAACCCCTACTTTACCTTTGTTCTCATCATTTTACTTCTTGTTCTTTCTGTATCAGGGGGGATGCAGAGGCCCACTCTAAGACACTGAAGTTTCTTGCAAGCGGGCAAATAATGCGGGAAGCATCTCTGAAGCTTGCATCTACTATGTGTCAACCACTTGAAGACACCTTGTTGCAGGAAGAATATTACCGTGTTGAATCCACTGGAGCAACTGTGACTATGAACTCCAGTGTCCAGTTGATTTATTTTTTCTGCTCGAAGCTCCCATCTGATGAGTCTGTTCTATGTACCTTAAATTATGGTTCCTTCTGTTTCATATTGCAAATCATTTTCTGGCACAAGTATCTTATGTTTCTCATGGATTATATCTCTGTCCCAGATACTTTAAACCTCTACCGAGATTCATTATTGACAAGGAACTACGTACTTGCACCCTGTACCTTCCCAATAGCAGCCCTGTGCAGGCTGTTAATACAGAAGGAGAAGTTTCTGCCCTCAAAAAGGCAGTTTGTCTTAAGGCCTGCCGAGAATTACATGCTGTCGGCGCTCTTAACAGATTATCTGTTACCAGAATTTGGTTTTCCATGTGAAGAAGAACCCGACATTGGTATGCTTATCATTAAAAACTAACTAATTCACTTGGTCCAGCTATTGTAATTTATGCATATTTAGCTGTGATGGATTATGCAGGGGGTTTACTATGCAGGTTGTGCTGTTTGATTATGTAGGTTATTGTGCAAGTTGTGATGGTTGATTATGCAGGTTGTGCTAGTTCATTGTGCAAGTCGTAATAGTGGTAATTTAATTTGTAGTGTTGGTGACTAAAGAGACTCTTTCCTGACAGCCTACCACGAAGAGAAGAAAGTGCTCTCAGGGTAGTTGATAATGTTGAGTTCTTTGGGCCTTCTTTGGGTTCTTAAAAACTGCAAAACTCAACCTATGCCAAATGATTTTATCCTAGATAGTCATGGTACTCATGTTGCATGGTAGGTTAGGCTCATAATTACAATTGGCTCTTCTGGTACAAACATATTGAAATATATTCAACAGTACAAAGTTATCTTACATGAATTATACTTGGTACTTGTTGATTTTGGATTTTCATTATACTTGAAAAGTGTAGGCTAAGAACTCAGATTGAAAAATACAAGGTTACTCGTCGCAAACGTATTCCCTCTTTGCCGCATAATATTGTTCAATATGAATATGTACATGCTATTGGATTGGCCTCGCGCATTAACATTGCTTCATCGTTCCTCTTGTAGTTGTTGAGAAATACCAACACGAGCAGCCTGAGTACTTTCCAGAGGAATTTGTGTACAATTGGTTATCCTTTTCTCGTCTTGGAATATATTATTGCTACAAGATTTCAGTAGAAGGGTGCTTGAAAACAACTTATTGTCCAAATGATATACTTCTAGCTGTGAAATGTGATTTGGGACCAGACTTTGTCTCTACCTCACTAAAATTGTTTGGTGAGCAAGACAATGCTAGTGTTGCCATGAAATATGTGGGAATCATTCATTTGAATCAAGAACAGGTAAGTTAGGGGCTTATGTTTGATATTATCATTCTTATATAGTCCTTCCTCCGTTTCATCAATGGAATTTTTTCTGTGCTAGTCTTCGTGATGAATAGCATAATGTTTGTTTGTTCAGGTAGTTATGGCAAGAAGATTTCAGACTACTATTCTTTCTTTGCTTATTAATAAAGACCATTCTGAGGTCATTAATGCTGTTAAATACTCCCATGAGATGCAAGTGTCCATTGGAATTGTCTATCTACTGCTACCCTTAGTTTCTGGCAAAGTTGATTGGTGCAGTATCAAGTTCTCGACCTCGCAAGTATATGATGCCAGTAATAAGGATAACAGACATTGCCATTCTTGTAAACAAGTTGATTTACTGCAAACAAAAGATGGTCCTCTGTGCAGATGCATGCTTCAAAATTCCATTGTTTGTACCCCTCACAATAGCAAATTCTATGCTGTTAATGGGTTCCTTGACTTAAACTCCAAATCTCTTCTGCACCTTCGTGATGGCAGTGCCCTTACCTACATAAACTATTTCAATACTAGGTATAAGTTTGTCCTTTTAGTGTTAATCTATCTGCACCCGAATATATATGTCCTCACTGATTGCTTTTTCAGGCATGGACTCAGTCTAACACATGAAAATCAACCCCTGTTGGCAGCCAGGAATCCTGTTGAAGTGCGGAATTTCCTCCAGAAGCGCCATTATAAAAATAAAAAAGGTTAGTTTTGACTCGTGCATGCTTTATTAGAAGCGTATTTTTAGTCATTCTTTCATATGACATGGGTGCTGCCAACCGCTGTCTGGGCATTCTGCAGATGCTGATTTGCAGTTTCTGATCGTCTATAACTGAGTATGACCTGATTATTATGTGGGTCGTGGCAAATCTTCAAGCTGTTTTAACTTTGAACTTGGTGTGTGTTCATGCTGTAAAATCAGAGTGTACTACGCACCCTTCTGGGGTTCTATACAGTTAATCATATTCTGTCCTAAAATGTGAATTCTCTTAACAATGAATTTTAGTCTGTGTCAACTTTCACAAATCATGCATCCTCCCCATTGTGTCTGCGAAGACAAGACGCCATCCTGCAAGCCTTTTTGGATGCACAATGGGCTCCTTCCCTTTGCATACCTGGGTCTTCCCCTGCACCATCTGGCTGTCCTTTCTCGATGCAAAATTGACTGCTTTCCTTTTGCCACCTTGGTCTTCCCCTAGGTCTCACCAAACTAAGAATCAGACACTTTCTGGCCCTGAATGATCGAGTTGAGCATCGCCTCGCCGCCTGTTCATACTTTCTTTCCCTTGGTGGCCGGCAAAGAAAGTGTGATGAGTAGAATGTGCGGTGTAGTCATATGACTTGGACAAAGCCCATTCCACATGAGCTGATCTTTGGTGTCAGGTATTGGGGAGTGGGCGTTGATGACCTCGATTATGTCGATGAGCTCCACGATCCCTTGCGTGTTGAGAGCTCCTGAGATATCATGGATCCATCCTACCTCCCCAGGGCTTCAGGGTCCTTCTTTTCAATGTGCGTGGCAGGGCCGCGGCAACTAGGACCGGCGCGAACCGTCAATTCACCTTTCAGTCCAGAATCTGGCTCGTGTTCCGTTGCCAACAATGACCTTCAAGGCGGCATGAACCAGCCCAGCAACATGACAGTTTTCCATTTATCCTTCAGCAGAATTTTTGTCCAAGGCTTTGAAGGTTCACCTAGACCAGCGCGCCCTAAGTCTCCGGCCGATCTTTCTGAGCTCTTTTATACCAAGACCACAAAATTCAGCTAGGCAACATATGTCATGCCACGCCACCGCACAGCTGCCCCCATTGGCCTCTCTCCGACGCCACCAAAGGAAATTCTTGATTTTCTTGATCATGGCGCCGCACACCCATTTTACTATGTTTGACAAGAAATGTTTGAGTTAGTGCTGCAAATGGTATTGATTGTATCATGATGATTCTACTGCCTTTGGACACGGTCTTAGTTATCTAGCCCGCAAATTTGCTGACCATCTTGTTGAGAAGGGGCTGGAAACCACTGCGGTTGAGTTGCCAAATTGATATGAGCAACTCTAGCAAAGTTGCCATGTGCAGTCGCCAAAACGCATATGGAGCATGCTCCATGAAATTTTGGAGACGTGCAAACTGGTCAGTCACCATATCTCAGCCTCCAATTGTTTTCGTACTTCATTCAAACACTTGGATTAAAACGTTTCATATCATTTCAAAAGCAGTCATGGACAGCTTTTTTAAACAAGTTGCATGAACAAAAGATAAAGCATCATGCACATTCAACTGACATATACAAATAACATGTCGCCGGCTCCGGTGTGTGCACCATTCCCTCCTTCGGCGTGTGCACCGTGCCCTCATCCGGCGCGCTGGGGAGTTGTGCGTGCGTGGGGAGGATAAAACCCTAGGCTCTAATACCATGTTAGGGAAATTGCAACTTGTATTCCAAGTGGCCATATATATCACTAGAGTTACTAAGCTCCCAAGAATTCAGAGCTCCTGGTGAATCGGGGTCTTTGGAGCCAGTTCGTGAGTCCAGTTGTTAATATGTGTTACGCTGCCTATACCTGTATATGGGCCTGCTGTGAGTCGTGGCGGTTGTAATGGGCCTTTTTTGCGTACGTTTCGGTGGTTGCGTGCGTCTCTCGCTTCTCGATTGTTTTTGTTGGCGACGGCTGTGCGTCGGTTCCTAGAGACGGCGTCGGTGTTCCCTGCGCTGGTGACTGTTGTTTTCTCGGGGAGAGTGAGCTGGTCCTGCCGTCTGAGGCTTCGTCTTCCGCATCGCCCTTGTCCGGTTTGCTGGGTGGCCGGAGGTGTTCACTCGACGTCCGGTTGCAGGGCTTGGTGGGCTGTTGGTGTTTCCTGTGATGCATTGATTTCCTTCTCCATTCTTGGTTTTTATCTCCTGATTGTGTAATAGGGCATTGGATTGAGGGTATGATTTTTGTGTGGGTAAAAAGGATTATGATTTTTTGGGGAAGAGGATAGTCGATGTGTGTTCCTGAGATGAGTAGAATCAATTTTCGGTGTGAACATGGATGCGCCGCCGCCTAACGCGCTTCCTCCGGTGTTCTTGATAAGCATGCGTTAATTATCATATGCTCACATCGATTCCCCATGCCCTGCGCCAAAGAAGTAGTACTCCTGGACCACCACACGCCCTCCATGCCTTACCCTCCGCCTAGGCCAGATGTATCAGCACGGAGGCCACCTGACTCGCTTTTAGGTGAACCCCGTTGAGTCTCATCATCCCAGAGATCATGGTTTTTCCTCTGAGGCCCGTCAAGGACATGCATGACCTCCAGCACATCGCACCAAGGGGTAACAATCGGCATCAAAACTTCCTTAAATTGTGAGAGTACTTACGCCATGCATGTCGTCTGCAATTTCTTCATTTTCCAGGCATAAACATACCTGCCTAATGAGTGCTTTGATCTCACAGCGACCCAGCTCCAAAAAAAATTTCATAATAATTCACGGTGCGCTGCATCCATGTATAACTAGCAACACAACTGCAGAAATCCCCTGCCAAAAGGCACGTATAGGTCAGTCAGAGAGAAGGCACAACTTATTCAACATGTTGTTTGGCCATCACTCTTTAAAGAACTGTTTGGCCATTTCAATATAGAGTTACTACTAAAAAACAGTTTATCTGAATTTCGTTCTGCATATGTATACACAACAATTATATATAGTACGTGCACCCTTCTCTCTCTCTTTTTTCCTCCTAGAGATACATACGATGAAAAAAAAGTAGTATAATTTCTACTCCCTCTGATCCAAAATAATAAGTACTATGATTTTTGTTCAATTTTGAACTAAAACCACAACACTTATCTTGGATCAAAGAGAGTAATAAATATAAGATATTGAGCTCTGTTGGAATGCTGCCTCTTGGTGTGAGGCTTTTTTTTTTTGCATTGGTGGTCCCGCATGTCAGGGCGGATCAGTTGTGGGCTACGTTTGGGCCTATGCGCACACGAACGTGTCAAGATGGATTATGTGTCAACACGGTTGGATGTCTACATGTGCCAGCAAAGTAGGAACATTTTTGGGGGGAAAACAAATGAAGAAAGTTAGAGGAAATAAAGGTCCATTTTGGTGTATATATATGCTCAGTTTGGTTTATGTACGATGAAAACTGACGATACACCTGCACGCCTAACAACTAGCAATGGTAACACCAAATTGAACAACATAAATCGAATAAATTAGAAATGTCTGTCAACTCAGTTCGGTTTGATGTTTGGTTTTTGGTTTTAAAAAATGACTTAACTCATGAACGAAGAACTGCGCGGCAAAGCGCGCGTCACCCTCTAGTACACGTACAAGTGTGGTAAAAAAACCTAGGCTCTAATACCATGTTAGGGAAATGTCAACTTGTACTCCCAGGTGGCCATAGGCCAGTATATATACACGCACAGGTGTGGTACCGTTAAGCTTCATGCACTAGCCAACCCAACCAAAAGTACGAACTGATGGAAAGGGCACACTTCAACACCCCCTGTCATGTGTGGCGCTGGAAGGAAGTCGACACTTGGATAGACTCAGAGGTATGGCTCAAAAGGCCTAAATGTGGACACAGAGGGGCGCAGCAGCAATTTTTGGATAAATTGCTTTCTGGATAGGGGTTCTTACAGAACTTGGTAGTGACTGGCTTCAGCCTTCACCATCCTCACTCCCCAGAATTAGCAGAGGCTGCCCCCTATGTTGGAATGCTTGAAGGTGAAAAGCATCTTGAGTAGGGTCATATGTTTTTTATTTTTTAAGCTCGTGCTTAACAACAACAACAACAACAACTAAGCCTTTAGTCCCAAACAAGTTGGGGTAGGCTAGAGCTGAAATCCATAAGATTTCGAAACCAACTCATGGTTCTTGCATGTGGCTAGCTAAGTTCCACGCAGCCCTGTCCATGGCTAGTTCTTTGGTGATATTCCAGTCCTTCAGATTTCTCTTTTACTGACTCCTCCATTGCTATGTTTGGTCTACACAGACCTCTCTTGACATTATCAGCACGCTTTAACCACCCGCTATGCGCTGGAGTTTCTGGAGGCCTGCGCTGTATATCACCTAAATCAGGTTTCATGGGCAGCATGCATTAATGAAACATGCACAATGAGTTAGAATTAAACACTTATCAGTAATTGATCATACTATTTACCAGAGATTGGTTGTTACAGCTGCGACCATGAGATCATACTTTGTTACAGAATCTTGCCGTTCATGCTTAAGCCCTCTCAAAATAGGGGCCTTAGGAAGCATGTATATTTTGCATAACTATCGATTGAATATGCATAATGAGTTAGTACTTACTTTGACCATACGTCAATTAGAAGAGCTTGTTTGTTACAGCTGCGCCCATGACTGACTTGATCATACCTTTCCTTGTTGTAGAATCGCGCACTTCACATGGTGTTGAGTTGCCACCTGAGCTCTGCAGACTAGTCATCTCGCCGGTGTCTAATAATACCCTGTACAGCTTCTCGGTCATTCCTTCTGTCATGTACCGCATCCAGTGTCTGCTTCTTTCAGCAAAGTTGAAAAATCAACTGGGCCCAACAATGCAGCAGTTTGCCATACCAGCTCTGAAGGTTCTTTTTCTGATCAAAATTTTCTGTTTGATTTCCAACTTATAGCTAATATATTCTTACATGTCAGAAGGAAACTTGTATTTCCCCCCTTTTTAAGTTTTCAGAATAGATATTTCTGGCAATGTGAGTGTGCTACTTTTCTAGGTTTGGAGTAAGAATACCAGCTTTGAGTTTTCCATTGTGAAACATAAGTTCTTTTTTACCGAAAGCTATTGGGGAGGCCCCGACAGTAGTGAAACATAAGCTCTAATTTTTCATTGTTGTTTATCATTACAATAATATATAGGGCTGAGACTGGTTAGTCCATAGTGGGGTGCCTTGATGCTGTAGCCAGTATACATGGGACTCTGAATATTTAACTTGGAATTCTTCCCAGTGAGTATTTCTTATACTTGGAATTTTCTTTATATATTTACAACTCACTTGCAGATTCTAGAAGCAGTAACAACCAAGGAATGCCAAGAGGAGTTTTCACAGGAATCATTAGAAACTCTGGGGGATTCTTTCCTCAAGTACGTCGCCACACAACATTTGTATGGCAAATACAAGCTTCAGCATGAGGGAACATTAACCAAGATGAAGAAAAACTTGATCTCCAATGCAGCTCTATGCCAGCTGGCCTGCAACAACAATCTTGTGGTAATTTTGTTTTTAAGCTAGTCATTTTGTTCTGAAGTATATTTGCTCTTGCAATGTCATGCTGCATTATGGAGCCCAAAATTATTTCACATCCATTATCTAATTATGCATACCATGTTTGGACATACCTAATTGCTGTCTCAACATTAGGCAGTGTTCCGCATTAGCCCACAGCTTAGGAAAAATAAGGGATCAAGTGCTGTTTCCAGTTGTAATCGTAGGCCAAAGGAACAAATATATAGAGCCGACACATCACCTTATGCAAATACTGAAGGTTGGTCTGACCTATGTTCTCTCACTAGCATTGGTGGGTCTGGGGTTTCCCTTATCTGTTCCACTTGCATGCACTATCTGAGCAGTGGCTCAACTGCCAACGAGTGAGCTGGGCTGTTCCTGCAGGGTAACGAGGATACAATTTTCTTGTCATCTTTTGTGCAGATTTTTCCTAAGCTGGGGGCTGGGCAGCGAACGGTTTGCTAATACATTCAATTCGTGGCATTGCTATATCTGTTCCTACTTTCTGGTATGACATGGCTAAGACCAGGTTATGCAATGAAACACAAATTCCATGTTTATGCAAACAAATATAAATTCCATGTGAACAAAAATTATTCACTGCTAAAGTTGCATGCGGTTTGTTTTCCTTTTACCGAAAAAGGCTTCCGCCCCACTGTTATTTTCCTTTTACAATATACTAGCATCGATGGGGAGCATTGGCTCAGTGGTAAAGCTGTTGCCTTGTGACCATGAGGACACGGGTAATCCTGGTAACAGCCTGTTGCAGAAATGCAGGGAAAGGCTGCATACAGAAGACCCAAAGTGGTCGGACCCTGTGCAAGCGGGAGCTACGTGCACCAGGCTGCCTTTTTTCTTTAATATACTAGCATCTTTTTTCCTCACACTGCACAGAATTAAGAATATATGATCATTATTTTTTTATCAGTTGCTAGATAACATTAGTTCCCCTTCTGTTTGGTTGCCAGGGTTACATTCAAGGGGAAGAGTTTAACCCAAAAGGTTGGATCATTCCAGGGCTTGGTTACGACATGTGTGGTAACAGCAAAATTTCCTTTTTAAGCTCCAATGATATGCACACTTTGAGAAAAATGTCTGTTAGAAGTAAGAGAATAGCAGATACAGTTGAGGCGTTGATTGGAGCCTACCTTGGTGCTGCCGGAGAACAGGCTGCATTTGTTTTCCTAAAATCATTAGGATTGGATATAGAATTTCACAGCAATATTCCACTTGAAAGGAAGATTGTATTAAAATATGAAAAGTTCATCAACGTGAGAAGTTTGGAAATGATTCTTGCTTATGACTTCAAGGATACCTCATTGTTAGTGGAAGCATTGACACATGGGTCATACCAGACTGCTGGCGCTACTGCATGCTATCAGGTTGATATGAAAACCTCTGGACCTCTCTATCTTAGTTTCAGTAGCTCCTCCTTATTTTATCTTTCATAGAACTTCCTTCTTCATCAAGTACATAGATATAAACACTGTTGCTACACTGGTAAGTGGTAACCATGGCACTACGTGCCTGCCTGTGGGATAAATTGGCTATGCAACCGCACTAACTTTCTTTTAATGCATGAAGTCTATAGAAAATAATATTTAATGCATTTTATATATATTGTGATATACATGAATACAGCCTACCCCAACTTGTTTGGGAATAAAGGCTTTGTTGTTGTTGTTGTTGTTGTTGTTGTTGTTGTTGTGATATACATGAATATAATCTAGTAGTTAATATCCAGCTGAACTATATCCATACAAGACTAAGCATAATGAAATATATGACATTATTGTATTATATTAACATTTTAAAAGTGTCAGGAAACACAACAGCACATATGTATGCTCATTCAAGAAGATAATTATTGAGGATACAGGACTAAGCCTAATGAAATACTACTCCGTCTCATAGTATAAGAACGTTTTTCAAGCTTAACGTTCTTATACTGTGGGACGGAGGGAGTACATGACAGTATTACCTTCGTCCTGGTTTATTAGCCCCCTTCGTAATTTGTGCCAAATTTTGACTGATGATTTAAACTGACAAAATATTAATGCATGTCAACAGAAATGATATAGTTGGATTCGTATTTGAACATAGTCTTCAATGATATAATTTTTGGTCACATGCATGAACATTTTATTTGTTAAATTTATGGTCAAAATTTGACACAGAATACAATGGGGACCAATAAACCAGGACGGAGGTAGTATTATGTTATATTAACCTTTTAAAAATATCGGGAAATACAAACATATTTTTGCTCATTCAAGAAGAGAATTATTGACTCCCTAACAAGTTTGCTTGATGGATAAATAACTGTGAACGGTAAGTAACGGTGTCAGTGGTGGAGCTATAGTATCGAATCTGGGCGGGCCAGTACAAAGGAAAGGCCACCATTTGTGCTCTCATGACCCAGTCTGGTCTTAACCCCTCACTGTTTTCGCTATTGGCTGGGCGGGCCATGGCCATTTGGCCTGGCTGTAGCTCCGCCAGTGAATGGTGTCATGTGCAAGCTGCAGTGGCTCTGCTACTGTTGAAATAAGCAGCACCTTCTGGAATTCTTGCATGCAGATCCTCCATTTACATTGTTCATAAGTAAAATCATTTAGTTCAGATTAGAGATAAGATTAGTAGTCTGCGAGTAAGATCTTTTTGTTACTACACCATGTCTGGCTTATGTAATCACAAATTTAGATTTTGCATACTGATGTTTCAGATATAACTAGATGCACTTAAAATGTTTTAGTGGGCTGGACTGAAACTGAGGTGCCAAAAAATCGACCCAGCTGATTTATGGTAGCCCACTTATACAATTGGGGTGCCAAAAGGTGGACCCTTCCAGTTTATGGTAGCCTGCACTTCTACACTCTGATGAAAGAATGAGAAGTTCTTGTTGTCTTGATGACACCACAAAAGTTTATATTAGTCATTTTGAAGACTAGCGACTAGCGAGAACGTGAGATTTGATAGAAACTTTTGGTTGCTATGGTTGACTCTATTGGTATGCAAATTCAATTGTAGCACTCTGAAGAATATACACTGTAGCTGAATTGAAGTCTATATCAAGATGTATAAATAGTTGGGTAATTTCTTTGAGTGATGTTCTTACAATTTTATGCCCTTGTGCAGAGGCTTGAGTTTCTCGGTGACGCTGTGTTGGACCATCTCTTCACTATATATTTCTACAGTCAGTACCCTGAATGTACTCCAGAATTGTTGACAGATCTTAGATCTGCTTCCGTCAACAACAATTGCTATGCGCATGCAGCTGCTAAAGCAGGACTAAACAAGCACATTCTTCATTCGTCATTACAATTGCACGGAAGGATGGCTTACTACTTTGAGAATTTTAAGCAGCCATTTACAGGTCCATCACATGGTTGGGAAGCTGGCATTGGTCTACCCAAGGTGCTCTTCTTCTGTTTGATGATTTTGATCCGTATAGTTATTATTCATTCCATGCTTTCTTGCACTTCTGCTTTTGCTTGGTCTGGTATTTGCTTGTACTCTTTCAGTAACCCCTCAAAACATATGTACCATTCATTCCATGGTTGCAAGACAGGGATACAAAATCACCAGACTCACAGCCAACCTAGGCTGGTACTGGTTACTGTGCAGTTCCTTATTTTAATCTGTAAAATATCACCTTCCAACTTTTGAGTGCGACTGTAGGCGACCTATTACCGATCCAAATTTGCTTGGCTTACATTTTTGTTTATGCAAATACACATCATTGCCTGGATAACAAATATTTGAAATTCAGGTTATTGAATCACGTATCTAATAGGGATAAGGCAATGGCTGATGACAAAACTATCACCTCTTTCCCTCAACATGCTCTTTGTTCATTAGCTTTGGAGTAGAATATGAGTTCAAATACAAATTCAAGTTCTAAAACTGTGCAGGGTGTTTGGAACAACTATTGTTGAGAGAGTCTCGAGACGTGGTTGCTCTATAGGCTTTCTAATCTGGATACAGTTTCTAGATTTTCATATGCATCCTATATTTTGTCCACTTGTGGATTCTTTTCATTTCCGTCACATAACTGATGTTTTGCCTGCTGCTTATTTGCAAACAAAGCAGGTTCTTGGGGATGTTATTGAATCATTAGCTGGTGCCATTTATCTTGACAGCAAGTATGACAAAGAGGTGGTTTGGAAAAGCATGAAACAGCTATTGGAGCCTCTCGCGACGCCGGAGACGGTTGAGCGTGACCCAGTGAAACTGCTGCAGGAATTTTGTGCTCGCAGGTCTTATAGCAGTTCTTACACAAAGGCCCAGAAAGATGGAGTATCTTCGGTGGTTGCGGAGGTACAGGTAGAAGGCACTACCTACTCAGCAACAGAAACTGGCCCTGATAAGATTGTCGCCAAAAAGCTTGCAGCGAAGTCGCTGCTAAATAATCTGAAGGCTATAGTGCCATGACACGCTGCATTTGCAAATGATCTAACACTGTGTAGCTCCTTCTGACTTCACTTGTATTGTAACTAGCCTGTAGGTAGCCTTTTGAAGTTTTTGTGGGAGTAGCGTGTACTTGACAAATGTGCAGCCCAATTATTGCATGTGAATATTTAGATCATGAAATCTGGTCTGTTCATGATCTAGGAAGCATCTATTGAACTGCACATCTGTAAAGTACGGGCAAAGTCTCTCAGAGCCATGGTACAGACGCCAATGCTATAGTATTCCTACTTTTCTACTTGTACAGTTGTAAGCACAATCTTGTTATCTCGGCGATATTAATATATTCTCCTTGTCAAAAAAAATAGCACAATCTTGACTCTTGAGTGGGACGCTGGAAAATCCTTCTCTCCATAGGGCAGGGCAGTGCAGTGCAGGTATCCTTTTTAGGGGAGGCACATACGTGCAGGTCATTGTACTATTAATTTCGAAATGATAGGATTCCTGCAAGAAGAAAAGAGTAGTAAAGTTAATTATGAAAAACCGAGTGAAAATCAGATTGCCTAGTTAATTATGAAAAACCGTCACAACCGCTGAGTGGCACACAAAGATACCCACTCACACCATTACAAGGAGGGCCTCATCGAGACAGAATGCATGTGTCATCGTCATCTCTTCTCTAGTGATGTCATCACCATCCTTAACATTGAGCAAACGACTCTGACTTTGCCGTAGGTGAACGTCGACTCAATCCACACTATAGAAGTCCGGTGGAGCTAAATGAAGATCCATGTTAGGACTTAGCCACCTGCGACTACTTGACAAAGTATTGCGACAGAGAACTAGACATGGCTGCCGCTGCAGAAGATCACCGAACAAACAACCTGTTGCCTGTCATCTACTCTGACAAATGAAGTCTTCTGTGGCTAGATTCGCTTAAAGATTGGGCCTTTATAATGGTTTTAAAGGGAGTAGAGCGTTTTGGAGTTTGACCTCCATGGAGGCTGAAATTTTTGAAAAATTCAAAATTCAAACTTCTCGGTTCAAAAAAATATCTGATTTTTATCAAGTATACAAGGAGCGTGATGTGTTGTGTGTAATTTTTTAGGATGAAATACTTTGAAACGCAAGTTGTGCAAAAAAATAAAATAAATGATCCTTTAAATTTTTGTAATGGCTTTATTGTGGGAAGTCAAATTCCCTAAACCAGCACCTTATAAAAAATTTCTCTCCTGTTTTATATATTTATTGGACGCGACTAACCACCAGCCGACTGGTGGTTAGCGACAAATCCGCACGATCGTACACCTGCGTCCCTTCCCGCGCGTGACCCACTTCGGCAGCTCCACCCACGACCCAGCCTTCTCTCGCGAGGCCCACCGCGCGCAACACATTGAGGCCCAAGACAGTTAACACAGCCCCTTTGGCCCACCCCCCCCCCCTCCTGCACGTGACTTACCAACCCAAAACCTAGTTTCTTACCTCCATCGCAAGAAACAGCCACCTGCCCTGATCAGTTCTCTCCTCTCTCCCCGACGCTCCTCCATCGCCGGCGACCTCGACCCCAGATCTGATCCACCAAAAAAAAGGAAACCACGAAAAACACCACCAAAACACAAGGATTTGAGGGAGGGCCCCGGTTTACCACAAGAACATCACATGGGTTACATCAGTTCGTCTGAATTTCATCATAATCAGGCAAAAAAGAAAGGAGGTAAGTGATTCAACATCTCGATTGAGTATAGATTACCAGAGTGTGTGCATTGAGTAATCAACATCCTTTAAGACTTATTCAACATAAAAAAGATCCTTTTTTCCTTTTAATATTAAACAAACCCATGTCAGAACAAGTTATCATGCTAATTCATTACAAATTACCAGGAAAACTCAAAACCAAAGGTGCTAAAAACACTACAAGAATACCATGTGTTGGTTTACATTGTTGCCACCAGACTTTTTTGATAAAAAATGATGTTCATGAAATGAGGTTGATAGAAACTATCGCTGTCATACTCCCATATGCTGGTTACTGCCAAAAAGATACCTGTTATAAAAAAGAAGTAATTAGTGCAGTAAAAGGAAAAAAATATAGTTGTTGTGAAAAAATAATCAATATTGCTTGTAATTGTGGAAAATTAATGGGTGCATTCATATGTGCTAGCAGGTGCTGCAACACAAGAAAATGGCGCATGACAACGAGGGTAATGTGGATATCATGATAAGTGGTGTGGGGACAAACCAACAGTGTGAATATGCACACACGGCAAGCTTTGGTTCTGCCAAAACAGATGAAGGTAAAACATTTATCATGCTACCACATTTTTGTACACAAACTTGTTACCATCGTACTTGAATTGCAACTACCACCCTATGTTATTTACAACTATCACATTCACCATGAAACAGTTGACAAATCACGTAGCTTGATGCACACAGGTTACCATGAATTTAGGTACAGTTACCACACTTACTGCATACGAATTATCATGCAATCTGTATTGCAATTGGAATTACATGCTTTCACTTTACAGCTACAAAAAACATCTTAATGCATGCAAACTTTACCAAGCAACTGGAGTACAAGTTACCACTAGTTTTGGCATGCAGAAAATATAACACAAAATAACAACTTTCAAAAACATTACAGGTGCTACATCTAGAAGCAACCCGATGGTTCGAGAGACAAGCAAAGAATCGACTACTAGCAGCATAGGGGGGAGAGAAAGCTTCTTTGATCATTCAGTCAGCGAGCCAGCGAGTCCAGAAACAGGGGGAGAGAATGCTGAACAGGGAGACAAAAATACCGAGGCATACTCCACACCGAAACCTCCTGATGAAACGATGAAGTTTGATACTTTTGAGGAAGCTTATGAACACTACAAGCAATATGCACTGAGACATGGGTTTGGAATGAGACTGGAATACAGAAAAACAATCAAAGACAATACTGTAAGCAGAGTCCTCTTGGTTTGTGGGAAATACACAAGCCAAAAACAAACAAGGAGGAGACAGAGGATGTGCAGGACCCAAAAGGCATCGTGAAGAAGAGGAAAAGATGGAAGGTTGTGAGGTCGGGATGTCCGGCCCACCTTTACATCACCCACACAGATGCGTGGTGGAGAGTCAAACGCTTCAACGACGACCACAACCACCCTCTAATAAGAAAGCCGTCCTTGACAAAGTTCCTATCAACACATAGGAACATTCCAAAAGATGAGTAGGACTTCTTAAAGATATTGCACGGATGCAACATAGAGACAGCAAGACAGATGCAACTAATGGAATGGTTCTACGGGAATCCTAAGATGTACCATACACAACAAAGGACATCGCAAACCAACGAGCTAAATTCCGGATGGAGTACCGCCATGCTGATGTGGGGAGCACAATCTCGTACTTCCAAGATATGAAGGCACAAGATCCAGATTTCTATTGGAGAATAAAGCTTGATGATGAGGACAGAGTGGAAAATTTATTCTGGATAGATGGTGCGTCGCGTAGGGCATATGCTAGATACAATGATGTCATCTTATTTGACACAACATACATGACAAACATGTACAAAATGCCCTGTGCACCCTTCATTGGCATTAATAACCATGGGCAGTCAATCCAATTTGGTTGTGGGTTTGTTCGAAACGAACTATCTGGTAACTTGGTGTGGTTGTTTAATGCATTCTTGCATGCAATGGGTGGAATTGCGCCAAAGAACATAATAAAAGATCAAGATTTTGCAATGAGGAGTGTTATTGATGAGGTGTTCATCGTGATAGTACACAGGAATTGCCGCTGACATATAATGAAAAAAACACAAGAGAAGCTTGGGAAGCTGATGGCTGATAATGACCCACTAAACAATGCATTCAAGGATTGTGTTGACAACAGCCTGACTGGTATTTTACTTCCCACCCCTCACTAACTTAAAACACAAAAAAATGGACACATAGAAAATGGGTTTAGATGCATGATAACAACAGTTACCATCTAACAAGGTGACAAGTTACCAGAGGATTATAACAAAATTACCTACATTAATTGCTTTCTGTACTACCCCTATCATGTTCATGTTTGATGTACACATTTCAGTTGTTCACCCCACTAGTTACAACAAAACTTTTCAATCACCAGCTAGTGCTGATTGATATGAGTATCTTTTTGTTGCTAGTTAAAAATGTTGCTTGTACTACACACAGAGTGGTATTCGCTTTGAAAAAAAAAACTTATCCTGTGTGCAAAGTACTTACCATGATGCTTCAACTAAAGTAACCATGTGTGTGTGACAGAATTATCAACAGCAGTGGTGTTCCTAGTTACCAAATATGTTTGAACAGATGTTACCATCCTCCAATACTTGATGTTACCATGTTTATATTATGAATGCAGTTGAGGAGTTTGAGCACAAGTGGTGGGTGATGATGGAAGCGTATGGCCAGACTGACAACGAGCATTTCCAATGGCTGTGGGAGAACATGAAGTGTTGGGTCCCGGTATACTATATGCACGATTTTTTCCCGTTCTTGTAGACCACGGCAAGAAGCGAGGGTTTTAACTCTGTGCTCAAGAAGTATGTCAACCCAAACAACTCAATGGTCGAATTCGCACAACAGTACACTGCGATACATGATAAGGTGATGGCTAGCGTGTCAAAAGAGCAGTTGGAAACAATGTACAAAGAAACTGAAATGTACTCGATGAACCCACTGGAGATGCAGGTGTGGGGGCTGTACACACATAACTTGTTTTGCAAGTTCCAGGTGGAGATGAAGGTGAAATCAGCATACAGATGCGACGCATTGGATGATGGTACTTTCAAGGTCAGCTCAGTGCGGGGGATAATACCAAAATATGGAGACAGGGACTACCATGTGCAAGCAAACATGGATGAAGAGACATACTCGTGTAGTTGCTGCAAGTTTGATCGTGACGGGCTACTGTGCGCGCACGTACTACGAGTTATGGACCAAATTGGGGTATACGAGATACCTGAAAAGTACATCCTAAAGAGGTGGACCTGGGATCCAGAGGAGGATCTTATTCAACCTGATTTCGAACAGCCGACAGTTAAGAAGTCGATGCCAGAGGAGGGGAAAAGCGTCATGCGATACACGTCAATTCTTAAAGAATTTAAGGCATCGGCCAAAGACGCTTGCCTAACAGATGACGGGATCAGATTGGCAAGAAAACACCTATATAATTTGAAGGAGGAGCTTGAAACCCTGAAGAACAATCAACTTAAAAAAGCAAGAAAGAAAAAGGAAGAAGCAAAATGATCGTTTCAAGGACAGCCGGATCCCTGCTTGATACCTGTGGGGCGGATGAATGAAGACAACCCTGTCACACAGCACCAAAATGCCCCCGATGCAAGACATCCGGAGAACCCAGCCACACAGCAAACAAGTGCCACTAATGTGCAGCGACAGAAGAACCCCGCCACACAACAAGAAAGTGCTACTAATGTGCAGCGACAGGGTAACCCTACCACACAGCAAGAAAGTGTGTGGGTGACGATACATGCTAGAAAAATCAATCATGCTTTTGTCATCCAGCCCCCACATCCTGATGCAGCTCCGTCCTCAAACACAAAGTTGATACTAGACCCTCTCAAGACTACAACGAAGGGGCGGCCAAAATCAAAAAGAAAGCAGTCAGGTTTTGAGATTGCAAAACCCAAGCCAAAAAGGAAATGTGGTGTGTGCGGGAGTCTGGAACATGACAGACGCACATGCAAATCTCCCCTAGCAAGATAAATGAAGAAGGTGCTATTAAAATGGAAGATGGTGGCTGCATTTTTTTCATGGACCATAATGTGCAAGCTACAAGCCCCATAACATTCCAGTTATCAGCATTGTATCATGGATTTATCATGGCTTTGTAATGCAAAAAGTGTATATCTATAATTTAAGCAAGCTATCAGTAACCTATTATGCCAGTTACCAGCAAATGTTTGATGGGATTGACATGGATTTGTAAATCCAAAATTTTTATATCTTAACCAAGCTATCAGTACACTATTATGCCAGTTACCAGCAATGTATGATGGAATTGACATGGATTTGTAAATCCAATATTTTTATATCCACATTTTTTGAAGGCTACCGACACTGCATTGTATTACTTATGAACAAAAAATTAGGCCTGCTTGCACTTCTAAAAATTGCTTATGAACAAATTATAATCACAGTAGTGAATTATATCATATAGTCAGTGATTTTGGACTGTGTATACTATAGTAAAACAGCATGTCAACACTTTGCTCCATGGCATTGTCATGACAGATTCATGTAAAAAAGTTATCATCACAGTTTGGTAGAAGTTATCACACGGTCGTAAAAAAAATATCACCTCATCACCCGCTGCCGAATAGATGATAACGCCACTGTTTGCATTTGTTTTGATAATGATCTAACCACCTCAATGTCATAATTTTCCGGAGAGCTGGAATTTGTTCATGAGTTAAGGCTGGCACATTTTTGCCATCCCACACCTCAAGGTACGTGCAGGCGAAAAATCCGCAATCAATGCTGAAACATTTGTGATGAAAAAAACAACACAAAATTAGTTTAATTGGAGTTTGCGACCGGGTCAATAAACAGGGATGAGAAACATGTAGTGGGATGTTAAAAAGAGAGTGAATAATCCACAACTAACCCATTATCCTGTTTCAACACATCAATGTACACAATGCGAGTCCTTGTAATTTATCAACCAGGCCTTCTTTATAGCGTTCATGTATCTTGTCGCATGCTCGAGAAGAGAAGGACTATCTTGTTCACGCAATGAATCTAGAACTTTAAACCGCTTCACCCTAAGATTTAGTGACAACACATATCAATGCCCGTCATCTGGACCGCGGCCCAACTTTTGCAAAGCAGGGAATAGCAGTTGCAAAAAATTAAAAGGCAGTAAGCATAGAAGGAGTTGGAAAAGAAACAAAATTACCAAGATAACAAATGGTCATGAAATTCACATGGGAGGCAACTAGAAAAAGAAATTATCAGGGCAGAAAGGTCAAAGTTGCCAGTGTGCATGAAACAGGTTATCATGACATGAAGAACAAAAATATCCGCAAATAACAGGAAGTTACATGATATTAACAGGAAGTTACCAAGACACTAACTGTAAAGTTACCAGATCCAGCAAACATAACATACCTGATCCTGGTGACTAAGAATGTAAGACTTGTCCCGTCGAAAATACTTCAATAAACACTTGGATTTGAAGTCTCCTATCAACAGATACACATATAGCACCCAAGAGAAGATGAGCCTATTTGGCGTTTCCTTATACTAGAGAACGCGAACATGTAACTCGGCAATGCTGGTTGATAGTTGCCCAACTCCCTTCACACAATTGGCAAGCTCACCGAGGGTGACCCACCTACCATCAATGTCGATGACCCTAACACTACAAAATACAAAAAAAAAGATTTAAAAAATACATTTCAAAAAATGGCACACAAATAATGATTTATGTTAAAAAAGATGATAAAATGGATGGAAACATACTCTTTAATATTAGAGTTAGAATCAGTAGTATGCTTGATAACTTCATTGTAAACATACTCTTCCTCCTCGCTCGGTGTGAGGGTGGCAAAAGCTGGGAGCAGGTATTGGACGGGTGGGTGACCCTAACTTTCTGAATAAAGGATTTAGGGGTTGAACTGCATACTAAATGCTCTGTGCGAGGTGGTAACTCTGGTGTAACAAATGTTGGACTTTGAGGGTTGTCTGGTAGAAACAGAAAAAACAGAAAAACATGAGTTATCAGCAGATGGGAGAAAGAATTATCAAGTGATGGGTCAAAACTTATCAACTACCACATGTATTGATTATCAAGTGATGGTCCATAGTTGAAAAACAAAGAAAGGGGTTTGTGCAAGGGTTGCAATGTTCATGGAGCAGAAAAAAAATCACCTATTTGAACATTAGATTTCCCTTTTAATGCTGGATTGTCATGCTCAAATTCTTCCCACCACATGAGAACCTCATCATCGTCAATCTCAACATCATACACTTGCACACGACCAGCTTCCGGTGTTACTTAAATAAAAAAAGAGCGATGAGGACATAAACAGTAGTGATAAACAAGATAAATTGTTGCAAAAAAAACAAGTATTAAAAATTGAGACAAGATACAAAAAGTTATCAGGAACACAATATAAAGATACCAGGTAATGTGAATGTGGATTACCAGCACACATGTATGGGCCTTTTAAGGAACAAATTAGATAACACTGGTGCATAACGAGGAACAACTGTGATATCAACAAATCATCATAACATGTAAAAAAGAAGACCAAAAAGAATTGTATAGCCCAGAATTGGTAAAGAATGCATATGTGGCTGGAGTTATGGTGTCAATGGATCATACATTGTCAGGATTTGAACATTTGAGTTACCAAGATAGTGTCATATAGACTTATCAGGGTGATTAAAAATGAGGGAATAATAAAAAAGTTCAGATGAATAAGAGTACACACCTTCTACTACCAGTGCAGTATTGTCTTGTCAGCATGACAATAAATTAAGGAAAATAAATAGGCAATGATAGGAGATGTACGTATCACGCGCTTACTAAAAGTCATTAACGGATAACATCGGCTTTCAAAACTGACAAAGTTACCAGGGGGGGAAGAGGATGGAGTTATCGTCTATGCTAGCATCGTAAAAAATATTGTAGCGGACACAACAGAAATATATATTCCGGGTACTGAAAGCACATATGTTCATTTACATCACACAAAGCATAGAAGTAGTATTACATTCATCCATACACACGGAATGACAGCAAGTTCCAAACACATAAATAAAAAGAGCACACCAAGGCACAAACAATATGATGAACACTGACATATCTCAATCCATCACTCTCGCTGCATAAAAGCGAAGACATAAGGTCTTCACTTACCAGAGTTGGTGGCGGAGCCCAAGCAACCGGTTGCGCCTTGGTAACTTTCATCACTGCCTTGCCGTTCGAGCCAGCATCAACGGGAGCTGCGAGCCCTAGAACGGCGACAGGGCCAGTAGCTGGTGCTGCAGGTGGTACTTGAGCAGATGGCGCCACCGCAGGTGCTTCTGGTGCTGCAGGTGGTACTTGAGCAGATGGCGCCGCCGCAGGTGCTTCTGGTGCTGCAGGTGGTACTTGAGCAGATGGCGCCATCGCAGGTGCTTCTGGTGCTGCAGATGGTACATGAACAGATGGCACCGCCGCCGATGCTTGTGGTGCTGCAAGTGGTACTTGAGCCAATGCTGGTGCAACTTGAGCCGTTGCAGTTGCTTCAGTGGATGGTGGCACTTGTGGACTCACACCAAAGATGGCATCAAGCCCAAGAGAGCAGTTGGGTGGCGTAAAATTACCATCGTATTCTCCAGCTCCAGGGGTGCTCGACTCCAACGTAGGGTCAGCTACTGCTTCAAACATCACAAGTAACACACAAATAAGGAAAAAATGCATCAGGAAAACATGTAGAGGACATTGTATTTGTTAGTGCCAGAACATTAACTTGAGTTATCATGGATTAAACAGACAAGTTATCAACATAATAAAGTTAAGTTACCAACCTGTGCCAACAGGATTATGGGCATCATTCTCTTGACCTCCAGCTGTAGCCGTATCAATAGGCATATTGACTTGGGTACCTCCCACAACTTTCTCAGTGACACAAACGGCTACAGCGGAAAAAGATTCAACACATCGTCAACATAAAACATCATAACATATAAGAAACAAAAACAAAGGTGATGGCGAACAGAAATACCTTCATTTCCATCATGCACTCTATTTGGGATGACTTCATTTTCACATTCAGCAGCCACAGCCACGCTGGCGATATTTTCAACAACAGCAGTAACAGTTGCCGCTGCAGCAAGCTGAAAAACAGCGTCATCAGAAACACCAGCCGATGTCGCCGCAACAGCATCAGATGCGCCCTTGCTAGATGCTGCTGCTTTTTCAGACGGAGATGTCGCCGTGGGAGATTCATCAAGATGGATAACTTCTGTTGTCTCTGATGACGTTGTCTGCGACAATGTTACCCTTAGTCGTGGAGAGGATCTGGTCTTGGCGAATTTCACCTTTTTCACAGCAGTTTTATCTTTTAATGACTGAAAAAATCGGTACACAAGGATAGTAGTGAGATTACACATGTTGTTAAACCTAAGTTACCACATGTTTCAATCAAAAAAAGATGTCACATACTTCAGGTATTAAGTAGCATCCAGGGAAAAAATTACAGAGTTATCAAGGACTATAAATATAAAGTTATCAAATGATATGAACAAAAAACCAACAATTAGTTTTGAATAACTGCAAATTAGAAAGGTATGTGAACACCTTTTTCCTGATACACTTGGTGAACCCTTAGCAGCAGCAACTTGTTTCATAGGTGCACTAAATGAAAAAAATAACCGAATGTTACAAGCACATACAACTATCAAGATTGGTAACTCTAAAATTATCAGGGGGGCAAAGTTGAGTTATCAATGTTTATCAAAATAAGTTATTAGACAACAAGAACAAAATAACTACTGAACACAAACGAAAGTAAGAATGTGAATACCTTTTCACTGGTGCAATCCCTGAATCCTTAGCAGCAACAGATTGTTTTCCGGGTGCCCTACAAAGGAAAAATGAGCAAGTTGATTACCAGCATGAAATTACCCAAACTACCTTACTCAAACAACTGTATTTACCATGTTGTTTCAGGCACATAATTGATAAAAAGAACCATGGAAATAATCATTCACCTGCGTGGGGCCTCCTTTCGCACGGTGGATAGTGGGACGGAGACACCGGTTCCCTTTTCAGCCACACGTATACCAAGCTCCTAGACCACAACTTTCTTTACAGCTAAATGAATCTCAGATGCTGACAGTGCAATTGGTGAAGACGGCCTTTGCGATGGGCTCGGAGGCATAACTGGTGAAGTTGGACAGGGGGGGGGGTGATGGCATAGTTGGTGAAGCTGAACGGGAGGGTGATGGTAGCCTCAGTTTCTTGCGCCTCTGGTAAGCCAAATTTTTCAGAAGCTGAGTACTGCACCGCTTGACACAAGATTCAGTGGCTGCCTCAGCTTGCGTGTCTGTCAGACCTTGCTGGCTAAGCCCTCCATCACCTGATTCGACGGATGCTGCATGAGATGTGCCAGTGAGTAAGATCTGAGACTCATTGAGGTTATCATCGACAGGGCGGACAGGAGTGTCTTCAACATCTGGTCCTGTGCCATCATGAGCTTTGACAGTTGCACCATCAGGATGTGTGGTGTCATCATCAGCTGGACCGCTGCCCATATCTACATCCACGGTACCACTGCCTGAAGCAACAAAAGGATCTTTACGGCGACGACGAACAACTCGATAGTCCATATCGTCATCATCATCGGAGTCAGCGTCAGAATCAGAATCATTGCCTCCGTGATATTCGTCATCACTGTCAGAATCTTCAGCAACATTCTTTCCAGCGCTTTCTGGCCGCCTGCCTTGCGATGAGCGCGTAGTCCTTGATGTCGTACGGGCGGCAGAGGAGGGAACGTTCAATCCAGCGTCTAGCTGACGGGATGCATCTAAATGGCCCTCATCATCTAAAGCGGTGAATGATTCCACAAGATTGCCTAGGATGCCAGCCATGGCGGACGTGAACCGAGCAACTATCTGAGTTGATTTGGCAAATTTCTGTTCAACATAAAAATGCAAAAAGAATAGAACTAACTAGTAAGTTATCACCAAAATGCAACAAAAGTTATCATGAGTTAACAAAAAAAGCACACACAAAAGAACAATACCAAAAACAAATGTGTGGTGTCGTTGTAGTAAACAAATGAATGTATTCATGATTTAGCAAACATTCAGTCACCATGAAAATGAAGATCAATAACGAGAAAGCTAAAACAACACAGTTAGTTATCAGCAAATAAACTTAAGTTATCTAAGAATCATCACAATAAATGCAACCAAAGTTATCATGATATCAAGTTATCACAGGAATGCTACAAAGTTATCAAGGCATTGCACTAAGAATTATCACATGGTTGCATCATAATTATTATCTTTTATAGAGGATATGACACATTGCAAACAAATAAATTAGTAAAGAGTGTCAGGTTGGCATCAAAAGAGGGTCACCACATTGAGTGCAACAATTAAGTTATCAGCCAATGAAAGAACATAAAATAGCAAAAAAAATCAAGAAACTAGGTTACATGCTCACCTCTTGACTACAGCTTGGGGTAGTATGAACACGCATAAACTTGTCAAGACCTTCCAGACCACCAAACAGACATAAATTCATGCCAAACTCAGGCTTCAACTGGAAAAAATGTGGCGACATGACAGATAAGTAACAACAAAAAACAATGAAAAGAAAATGCAGTTGCAAAGCAGTCTGTGAACTGAAAAACATAGATATAGATTACTGGTAGTTTCCCGAAAGAAACTTTGTCAGCCTAAACATCCTTGTTGAGGATAAGAGTTATCAGCTTCTTTGTCCAGACATTGATGGGAAAAGGACCATCAGGCAATACGATGCCAAGTCCAGAAAGATCAATCGCATGAATGTACAATAGCTGATAAGAAAAACACAAGCATCATGGTAAACACAAACAAAAATCAGACACAAAATGACAAAGAAATGACAAATGACAAAAGAGAAGGTAAGAGGAAAGCATCGTCACTTACATTGTAGAAGAGAAGGCAACCACTGGTAGGTTTGCGTTTCAGCAGCGCCTTGTGTAGTTCATCAGCAATAAATTTGGACAAATTGAGATTTTTAATACCATTGATGTCACGCTGCAAGTTAAAAAACAAAAAGAAACTAAAGTTCACCGAATGCACCACAATAAAATATGAAAGTTACCACCCTGACATATAGTAAAGTTATCAGGCACACAAGAAAGAAAATGACATAATTACAAAAAAACTTACCAGCACAGCATACCATTGGGGGCTAACTTTGTTGGAGGTGGTCGGGGCAATGAATGTATTCCCTGCAAGCAGAAGCCACATACGCTTGAAAAATATCATCAGAATTTTCAGAACCCTTTATGAGATCAACGAGATCAATCATTTTAGGGGCATATCCAAGCTCGCCAAACAACTCAAGCCCTAACTCAATATCAGCTTCAGAAGGGAGGTTGTAAGGGACATCATTCCCTCCACGCGGCACGCCCATAACACGATGCACGTATTCCTCATTGACCGGAAGCCTGCCTCGGCCTGGTACGACCACCTCACGCGAATTGGGATCGTAGAGATCAGCAAGCCACACACTAAGATTGTTGAATAGATGGTCACATTGGATATTCCGAAGGCTAGTTAAATCCATATCATCAATGGCACCCTTCCTGTCATCATTCATGTCCTTGCATGCTAGAAGAAGCGAACTGGGTGAGGCTCTGTTCCGCGGAGGAGGGCGTTTCGCCTTTTTCGAAGGAACCTCATCGATTCCATCACCATCTCCTTTGCGCTTCCTCGACATTGTCTCCCTGACACGTAGGGAAAAAAAGGAAAGCGAATGAAACCATTAGATGACTTTGAAAAATTGATATCACAATTAACTGCAACATTTATAAAACTGGTGTTTGACAAAGCAATAATACAGCTGATAAAAAGAAACAAGCAAACTGCACTTGGTTCATCGCACCTGCTAAAAAAAAGTAAAACAGATGGCACAGGTATATAAAAGCATGTGTGACTGATAATTGAGGCACAATGCAATTGGTAAGTTACAACCAAATTACCAGTGATAAGAAATAGCATTCACACATGTTCATTAATAAACCAACCAGACAAATGAATGAGAAATGAGCATTGTGCTGCATGTAGTTAGTCTAGAAAAACTACTGGTAACTACAGTAAGATGACAGTGGTAAGTGTAATACCATCATCATGATAATTTAACCATAACAAGACAACACCGATAAATAACAGAGTTTCAGCATCTGATAATTTGAGTGCAATGTCATTGGCAAGTTCAATATAAACATCATGATATTTGAACAGAACAAGACATCACAAGCAAATCAAGCATTGTAAACATGCTAATTGGAGCACCACAAAGCCTAATCAATAGACACACCGCATCAAACAAAACCAACATAAAACAACATTATGTGAAAAAACTTAGGGTTACTTTTCAAATCCTCAGCCACTGATGCACAACTTGAAATCCATAAACACCAAACACTATTGGATGTCCTAAACATCCACATCCACAACACTAACACCAGACCAAAATCCTTATGAGAACCGACCACACTTACCACCACTAAGACCTATCCACACCTACGCTTACCACAAATTAAACCAGATGTCCGAACCATATTCAACTGGAATTAGAAGGCGACCTAATCTAACCTAATAGCAACAACAACGGCTAGAATCGAAGGGTCCGAGCACCAAAAATCAACGACGAAGCATGAAGGCGGAGCGACAGGAAATACAGAGCGGGGCGGGTGGGTGGGTGGGGGAAGGGAGGATGCGCTGCTCAACGCCGACTCAGAAACTAGAAGCCGGCCTTAATCTAACCTAATGGGAACAACAAACCACCGGATTCGAAGGCTCTATGCAGCCTAAATCAATGGCGGACCGGCGGCAGAGCAAAATAGGAAGGAAACAGGGGTGGGGAATGCGTTCCTCACCGCAGATTCAGACGCCGTCCGCTGCGAACCGGAACGCGCCACCACCAGGAACCGTCGCGGACGAGGGGGAGGGGGAGCGACAGGAGATTCGAATGGAAACCACAGCAGCAGAGGAGGAAGAAGTAATGCGGGCGAAGAGGGAGAGGGGGCGAGTGGGGATCGTGCGCATTGGGCGAGACGGGTGGTTTCGGGGGGACCCACAGTCAGCGACGGAGAGTACACATAATGGCTAGCGCCACCCGCGCTGCGCGCAATAGGGACGACGCGGGGCGTTGGATGCGGATCGAACGGCTATCGCTTCGTACGGGTGGTTTCGGGGGGACCCACAGTCAGCGACGGAGAGTACACATAATGGCTAGCGCCACCCGCGCTGCGCGCAATAGGGACGACGCGGGGCGTTGGATGCGGATCGAACGGCTATCGCTTCGTACGCGCCTGTTGCAAACCACCAGCCGACTGGTGTTTAGAGACTCTCTCTATCTCATAATGTAAGGCGTTTTTTTGACAAGGAGTATTTATAAGACTCCATTTCAGCTCATTTCACGGATATGCAGCGCACTTTCACACAATTTAACTGAGTAGCAAATTGCACTATGAGGCTCTGAGCATGATTTGTGGCTCACATTCCCCAACTACGAGTGGTGCACACGTGTAATGGACGCGTTGATGCAGGTCCAGTGCCTCGGCGCCTGGATCAAGTTTGGCCGATGGAACCGAGCAATGCACACACTTCGGGTGCTATGGAGTATAAGATGCAGCTCTTCCAAGGGCTCCCGAAGAGGCGTGGGAGTCGGACGCTGTCAATGGCATGTTGAAGAAGCTCGATTGCGGGCTCATTGACGTCGTGTTACTGGAGGAGAGAGACAAGCTAGAGGTGAACGCGTGGCTCTATGACCCGTGCATTGTCTTGAAGGTGCTCACCGTGGTGGACGAAGAAGCGCACACACTCCTACACAGGATCATCGTACATTTCAATGACGTGCTTGGTCGTGGCCCTTTCCTCGCCCAAGACTTGTCAGGCGAATGGCTCTAGACGAAGATGCCAAACTCAGTCGCACTCACCGTTTTAACACTTGGCATGACAAGATGTACAACACCGAACCTCGCGGTGACGGTGTTAGCCCTGGTGTGAACTGGACTTCATTGAAGTGCAGTTAGTTTTAAGTGGATATGCCTATTTTCAATTTGGAACCCAACATCTCCCAAATGTTTTTTGGGAGCCCTTCCCAGATCGAACGAAACGTCCACTGGGAACGAGTCCCAAATGAACGTGCGATGTCCTAGTTCTGGCCCATCGAAAACAATTTGACTTAGGCCTCTTGGCCCAATACAATCCCCTTTACCCAAAAGAATTAAAAAGTGAGAAACTGTACTAGAAAAGGGAACTATTATGTATAAAAATAGAGGAAAAACAAACAAACGAGATATGAGTGTTTTTGCCATGTAGGGTACAAACAATTTCGCCGAAAAAGGGTTTCCCCCGCTTTGTATACAAAGCAACCAACCGAACCATATAGGGACAGGTGTTGGGGCGGAAGCAGCACAGTCACGCCCAAAAGAAAAGACAGAGAAAGAACAAAGAAACAAATGCCGACAACGGCGGATCAACAAAAACGAAGAAGCCTCGCGACCACTGCGCCCACCAGGATCTTCCACTAGGCTCCAAGACTCCGGAGCGCCGACACCTATCAACACCTCCAAGAAGGATCGCGACGATGACGACGCTGCTGCCAAGGGTTTCCCCCGGTACCCGACGAGGCGAGAGGAAGGGTAGCCCTCGACTCCCTCCCGGAAGGTCAGGTGGCGCCCACAGGCGTCACCGCGCCGGTGTTGGACACGCCGACAGGGGTTTCCCCCAACCCCAACCCGCACCTCGGGAGCTCCGGATCCAGCCACCAGACCAACCACTACCCTGCGCCAACGCGGACATGAGGCCCCCACGCCGTCTCACCACGGCATCGCGGAGTGAGGACAGTGTCACGCCCAATATGCGATACTATCCTAAAGAGACTCGAAGGTCCCACCAAGGATAGAACCGCATATTAAAACGCTTTGGCAAGGTGGATATCATTACATCAACATTACATAATAGATGGGGATACATACAAAAGGCATACAATGCCACACGAATACAACATCATCTTACATAAGAGCACCATCCGACTACGAATGAAACACAAACAGAAACTCAAACGACATCCACCCTGCTAGCCCAGGCTGCCGACCTGGAACCTATCCCCTGATCGAAGAAGAAGCAGAAGAAGAACTCCAAAACAAGCAAACATCGCTCTCGCGTCATGATCATCGCATAACCTGTACCTGCAACTGTTGTTGTAGTAATCTGTGAGCCACGAGGACTCAGCAATCCCATTACCATGGGTATCAAGACTAGCAAAGCTTAATGGGAAAGGAAGGGGTAAAGTGGTGAGGTTGCAGCAGCGACTAAGCAAGTATGGTGGCCAACGTATGCAAATGAGAGCGAGAAGAGGAGCAAAGGAACGGTCGTCAACTAGTAATGATCAAGAAGTGATCCTGAACTCCTACTTACGTCAAACATAACCCAAAGACCGTGTTCACTTCCCGGACTCCGCCGAGAAGAGACCATCATGGCTACACACGCGGTTGATGCGTTTTAATTCAGATCTGGTGTCAAGTTATCTACAAGCGGACATTAACAAATTCCCATCTGCCACATAACCGCGGGCACGGCTCTCGAAAGTTTATAACCCTGCAGGGGTGTCCCAACTTAGCCCATGATAAGCTCTCGCGATCAACGAAGGATATTCCTTCTCCCAGGAAGACCCGATCAGTCTCGGAATCCCGGTTTACAAGACATTTCGACAATGGTAAAACAAGACCAGCAAAGCCGCCCGCTGTGCCGACAAATCCCGATAGGAGCTGCACATATCTCGTTCTCAGGGCACACCGGATGATCAAGACGTCGGGTTGGCATAGACCCTGGTTGCCCAGGGGGCGCCGGACATCGCTCGATTTGGACCAACACTTAGACAAGCATTGGCCCGGGGGGGCTAAAATAAAGATGACCCTTGGGTTAATTACTCCCAAGGGAAAGGTGGGTGGTGATGAGGCAAATGGTAAAACCAAGGTTGGGCCTTGCTGGAGGAGTTTTATTCAAAGCGAACTGTCAAGAGGGTCCCATAAATCACCCGACCACGTAAGGAAAGCAAAATCTGGGAACATAATACTGGTATGACGAAAACTAGGGCGGCTAGAGTGGAACAAAACACCAGGCATAAGGCCGAGCCTTCCACCCTTTACCAAATATATAGATGCATTAATAATGTAAGAGATATTGTGATATCCCAACATAATCCTGTCCACCATGGAGCAATCTTCAACTTCACCTGCAACTAACAACGCTATAAAAGGGGATGAGCAAAGCGGTAACATAGCCAAACAACGGTTTGCTAGGAAGGGTGAAAAGGTTAGAGGCTGACATGGAATTTGGGAGGCTTGATCAACAAGAGATAGGTAGCGCGGCAAAGCGATAGAACGAAGCAACTAGCATAGCAATGATAGTAGTGAGATCCAGGGTAGCGGTCATCTTGCTTGAAATCCCGCTAGGAAGAAGAATGAGTCCATGAAGAAGACGAACGAGAGTAGTCGAACGAATTCTCACAATCGCAACATTATCGGAACTAAGAAGCAACACCGGAAATAAACAAACAACATGGTAAATGCACAAGCATAAACATGGCATGATGCACAAACAAGTATGATGCATGTCCGATTTAATGAGGCATGACATGGCAAAGTGCAACAAAGAATACTACAATTTAAGTGGAGCTCAATATGCAACGAGTTGCATATTGACAAAACACCACATTCGAGTTATTTAGTTCACTCTCGTTTAGGTACACAACAATGTTAAATGTTTTTAAACATGGCAAGGGGTGTAACAAAAGTAAACTAACTATTTAGGCAAGTTTAAATGAGGCCGGAAACAACAAACAACAATTCCGGAAAATCCCCATATGCATATTTCGAATTTGGTACTGTTCTGCCCTATACACAATTTTGGAGTTGTTAAACATGCAAAGTAATACCACCATGTTAATCTATGCATTTTCCCCCCCCCCATTTACATATAAAGAACATTTAAAACCGAGCTACGGTTATTTAGTTATGAAATAAATCATTTTAACATGGCATTTGAGCAAAATAAATGCAAACAACATTTTAAACATTTTTAACATGGATGAAAGTGGCATATTATTAATCTACACAAAATTCTAAGCATTTACATATATAAATTATTTACATGTGATGCACGGTTAAAGAGTTATTATGTGCATGATGTTTGAGGGTTTTCTGTAAAACTGCAGTTTTGGATAATTGGACATATTCGGAGACGGTAAAAAAAAGGAACTAGGCCGTATCTCGAGCGGACTGGGCTTCTCACCAGAGGGCCAGGTCGGGCCAGTGGTGGAGGGAGGCCGAAGCAGGCCAGCTTGTGGAGGTTGCTGGTGGCCCAAGAGGCAAGGGAGATGGGCAGGTCGTGGTCAACGCGAGCGACCAAGCGCGTCTGCAGCCTCCTCTTGAACAGAGGTAGGAGCGGGACTTGGCACGATGCAGAGGACGGGCAGAGCAGGCGGCAATGGACTTGGCGGTCTCCGGTGGGGCGGCGCGGTGACCTGGAGCCAGGGACGAGGTCGGGGTGCAGGGACTCGCCGGATCTGGCAGAGACGGCGACGAACGGAGCAGGGGAGGTTGATGCGGTCACGTGCAGGCGAGCGGGAAGCAGAGGAGGTTCGAGCATCCTCCTGACGCAGAGGATGGCGGCGCTGGAGGTGACCGGAGGAAGACGAGGAGAAGGGATCCCGGCAGCGAGGTCCTCGGGGCCCATAGGAGCTCTTGGCGCGAATCCATGGCGTTCGACAGCTGCGTCCGGTTCCTGCGATAGGAAGCAGAGGAGGGAAGTTGAGAGACGAGGAAAAGGATAAGACAGGAGGAAGAGGAGGGCCGGCGGTGCTCATCTGCTGCTGCTGCTTGGGTAGCGCGCACGGGAAGCACGGGAGGATGCAGGGGTGCCTGGCGCAGCGGGATCGGGGCTCCACTGCTCGAGCTCCTCGGGCGCGTGCTCACGCACGAGAGCGAGAGGAGGCTGGGCCTCGGGAACCGAGGAGGTGGCGGCTGTGGTTGGTCGGCGGCGCAAAACCAGGGAGGTGGTCGGAGGCGGGAGAGGATCTGGATCGGGTGCTGGCTCTGGTTGGTGGATTTTGGATCAGGAGCGATCCCAAGGAAGAGAGGAGTGGCGGCGGGGAGGATTTGATGGATGGATGGGACAGGGCTAGGGTTTCATTTGCATATATATATATATAGCAAGTGGTTTAGCCTAGGGCTATCCGGTCCCTCCGATCGTAATCAACGGCCCGAGATATATAAGTTAGGGAGCCAAATAAGAAAGCGAAGATGTTTTATAGATGTTTGGGGATGATCTGAATGCAACGGTGATGATTGGGCGGTTCGGGTTCGGGACAATTTTCGGACACGCACGAGAGGGGTCTATGCACTGTGGAGAAAGATTAAGTGGCCAGACAAGAGGGACTCGAAAAACCCGGTTGGTCTCGGAACGGTCAACGAAGGCAAGGGATTTGATGAGCTCAGAAAAGAGAGAGAAGAGAGCGGTCCGATTGATCTGAGAGAAGGTCAACCGAGACACGGAAGAAGCGGCAACTACGAGCGGATGTAAGTTTTAAGAAAATGATGCCGATGCAATGCGCAAGATGCCATGAGATGAAATGCATGACATGAACAAAATGCAAAACAAAAGACAAAAACCCAACCACGAAGGAAATATCATATCGCATCTCCGGAAAAGGCAAAAGTTGGAGTTACGAATATGGAAAGTTGTATCCGGGGTGTTACAACAACGTGGCGAAGAATCAGAACCGGGACTAGGGCATCAGCATCGTCGGCACGCGAGAGGGCCCCACCTCCACCGTATGCGACGGTAGCCGTCTGGACACAATAGCAGGAGCACACCAAGCCCGTGGTCGCACAGGCCCGGCCGAGCCCTCGTGGGCCCATAAAGCTTCCGCCTTCGCGCTGCTGCCGGCACGCCGTCGACACCGACGCCCCACATCCGAGCTGCTCCTCCTCACCGCGACGCAGACAACGAGGCCACGCCGGGGAGCCGGCCCGCTAGGACCCAGATGGGGCCCGCCGGGTCCAGATCTGGGACGGGGTCGCGACGAGGCCACCCAGCACCACCACGTCGCCCCACCGCCAAGGAGCGGCGCCGACACCACGCTTGCCGCCGCCTCCGTCGCAGGGCAGCCGGACCGCAGCCACGCCAAGCAGCATCGCCGCCGCCTCCCTTCCCCGGGAAGGGAGCACGCGCGCGCAGGAAAGGGAAGGCCCGCCGCCGCCAGAGCCACCCGGGCCATCGCCGGGGGCGACCGCCGGTGGCGGCGAGAGGAAAAGGGGGAGGAGGGGGCCCGCGGAAGAGGGGCACGAGCTCCGCCCCGGCCACCTCCCGGGTAGGCGGCACGAGGCGGGTCCGGACGGGGGAGAGGGGAGGGAGGAAGGGGGCGGAGGTGGGAGGTGGGGCGCGGGGCCGGCGGCCGGCGGCGGCGGCGGGAGGTGGGGAGGGGGAACCCTAGTCGCCTAGTCGCGGGAGCTCACGGGCCGTTCGGGGTACAAACAATTTGACATGTTATGTAGTATACAAGTCTTTGCCATGGTGTATACTACAAAACAACAATTTACGAATTGTTACTATAAGATGCCAAGAAAATCATGCAAATGCTAAAAATTGCTGTGGAAAAAAAATAGTAAAGAGACTTTAAGTTTTGCGGTGTGGTTAATAAACATGATGGCAAATATGAAACATATAACAAAATGGACAAGGCAAAAAGCATGGCAAAAAAATGCTTGGAAATTTGCCATCTAAAAGCATGGCATAAAGTTTTGGAAAAAAAGAAAAATCAAAGATCAAAGTGCAAAAGGTTATAAAAAATGTTTATGTCACATTACATAGATCTATTTGGCATGATGGCAACAGTATGCATAATTCGTTTGCCACATGGTCGGAGTTTTCACGGTACATTAGGTAGGTTTGCCATGGTAAATATAAAATAAATTTGCCATGGGCTGTGGAGTTAAATTGCTATGGGATTTAAAGTTAATTTTTCCATGGTTTAAAGGCCAAGTTTCCATGGACTTTAAATTAAAATTGCCATGGTTTTAAAATAAATTGCAATGGGAAAAGGTAAAAAAATGCCATGGGCTATGAGCAAAATTTGCCATGGCTCTAAGTTAATTTACCATGGCTGCAAGGTTAATTTCCCCATGCACTATAAAAATAAACTTCCCATGGGTTGTAAAAATCAAATTGTCATGGATGTAAGATCGAATTTGCCATGGACTATGATTAAATTTTGCCATGAGTTGTATAGCTAATTTGCCATTGTTGTAAGGTTAAATTTGCCATGGGGTGTGAAGTTAAAATGCCATGGGTGTAACATAATAGAATTTGCCATGCCCCATAAACTACATTTGCCAAGCTCCGAGAACTTAAGTTCCCATGTTCCATTAGAAAATATTTTTTTGCCATTGTTGCAAAAGAGAGATAATTTGCCACAATACATAAACTACAAATGCCGTCCTCCATGAACTTATATTGCCATGGTCGCATAGAAAGTATTTTTTTGTCATGTTGCAAGAGAAAATATTTTTTTGCCATGATCTAAGTAAAAAGAGCCATACGTGTATATATGGATTCCTTAAAACCTAATGTCAACTTAATTTTCACGGCAACTACTTGGCCCATCATGCGTCTATATATGGGTTTGAACAACAGATTTAGTGAAAAATGAAAATAGCCCTGGCAAAAATTGGAGACTTGCCAAAAGTCTCCAAAAATGCTATGAATCATAGATAGCAGAATAAAAAATAACCGTAATCTTTCACATGGATCTACATCAAAGTGACAAAAAAATTGAGAGGGCAGCTCACACACATGCAAAAGGCCATACCAAAGTCCCGTAAGGAAATTTATAGAATATGGTGCCTTGACATGGCAAACAATCTCTGAAAAATGAATAGCAATTGCCATAGTCTATGAAAAACCATAGCAAATTCATATAAAAAAAATGCCATGGCAACTATTTATTGAAACGAAAGATGGTAGCTAAGAAAGATTGTAAATTTGCCATGTCAATTGATGAAAATTTGTCTAGTCATAGTGATTTGTCATGGTATATGAAATTAAATGATATCTAAATTCATGAGAAAATATAGAAGAAATGAGTATGTATTATAGTTATACGCCGGTTGCCGCCCCGCGGCCTTGGGCGGCTCAGGCTCGTATGCCGAAGCTGGCGCGCCATGGTCAAAAGCGACCGTGTCATCAAGCTGCACCACAGCCACGCCGACACCGGCACGGGACTCGACATGGAGTGCTGCATGCGGCCGCTCGAAGAAGCTAGCTGAGACATCTCCCAATGCAAAGGTGCTTAGATATGGTGCTAAGTATATTAAATGCCTTAGCAACTCAAGTCCCCAATGCAAAGGTGCTAAGCTTCATGCATTTAATTAACTCTAGACTCAGAATTGTACTTCCACCTAGGTACACGTGCTTAGCACCGTTTCTTCCTGGGGTCACCATACTACTCTCTCTCTTCTTAACTAGCACACCACATCAGATTTTTTGCTTAGTTGACAAGTTTAGCACCTGTACAAGGTGGAGTATTGGGAGGGGCCTGAGACATCCCAACTGTATTCGTGATCGAGCACCTTGTTCCACTACTGTTTAAGATGGATCTAGTTCAAGCTTCGGGCTCTGCTGCTGAGAAGAAATACACTTTTTTGAATTAAAAAAGGGGTTTCCCCCAACCCCGCTTTTGTATAATGATGACGAGGCAACACCGCCAATATTTTACAGCATTTGGGGCACAGATCAAAATACTCCCTCATGTACATTTTAGTTCACACATAAGATTTGTCTAAAGTCAAGCCTCGTAAAGTATGACCAACTTTATAGAAAAAATACCAACCTTCACAATACGAAATCAATATCAATAGAAGTGTCATGACTTAAATTTTCATATTGTATAACTTTAGCATGATAGATGTTGATATTTTTTATATAAATATGGTCAAACTTGACTTTAGATAATTTTTATATGCAGAGTAAAAAGGACCGGAGGAGTATATCTGCGTCATGAAAGTAAGCATAACAAGTTTTGCAACCTGCTGAACAATACTAGCTTGGATCTAGGTCCAGGCTTCCATCTGCCGCTGAGAAGATTATACACTAGCAAGCTTGCATGTATGGAGCTCTCGATCCCAATCTATAACCCAGCTCTTCTCTACAGATTAAATCGACCCCAATCTATAACCCAGCATATATATGTATGGAGCTTTAATTTCGATCCAACAGACACATAAACTGGAGCATAATGGCCAGACTGGATTCTTCTCAATGATGACTTCCGTATCCAGACAAATCTAAGACAAGTAATATGGATCGGAGAGAGTACGAGTTTTTCTTGCAGTAGAGATAAAAACCAAACAGCTTATGTATATACTACTATGACCAATTACGTGTACACGTATAAATCATCACTGAAGCTTTTGACGTTCACAGATATATGTATACTACTAGTGTAGGTTTTATCGATCGAATCTGGAATACGCAGTCTGAAGCAATTCAGTTGAGCTTCAAAACAGGTCTGTTTGGATTACCCGCAAGCCGGGCCCGCAAGTCATCCACGAAGCCATCCTCATAGCGACCCTTGAGCAAAACTTCCTTGAGGCTCGGGAGAGAAGGAAGCCCTGCAAACAACACCGTGTTGGCTTTGTAACGCCAGCCACGAAACTGCAGCAGCTCAATCTTTGGGGCTGCCCCTCCTTGGAACTCCACCGATTCGAGCTTGTCTAGGAGGCTGAGCTCCAGCACCGTCAGACTCGGGAATGCCGCGTCCCGATTGAGACTGAAACGAAGCTCTTCGCCAGTGAATGAGTGCCTCAGCAGACGCAGTATGGCCAGGTTTGGTAAATTGCCGAGGACCTGCATGGCCGCATCAACCTCCAATATCCTGCTGCTCCGCAGCTCCATCTTCACGAGATTCCGGAGCGCCTCCATCCAGTCGGGCAATTTCACCAGGTTACCATACAGCTTGAGGCTCTGTAGTTTTTTCGGAGGGGACAGTAGGGCATCCAAGCAGCCAGATAAACCAGGGTTTCCCTCTGACCGCACCAACAAGGATTCCAGACAACTGAGCTTTGAAAGGGCTGAACACAACTCTTGAGAGTTTTTCTTATTGATGCCAGTCACTCTTAACTTCCGCAGCCTGGTGAGACTTTTTAGGTCGTTTAGAACAGCCTTACCCCTTGATCCTGAGACATTCACAACACCCATTGTGTTCAGGGCTTTCAGTCTGCGAGTCCCCCTTGGCACTTCAACACCATTTGGACTTTGGCGCGTCGCGGCAGAAGGTAATTTATTGCAGCAACACGCAGTGCATACATCACGCCTGTTAGGGTCACCATCAATATCCATTACCTCTTTCAGAACCTGAGGTGCGCAACATCCCACACAGAATGCCATTGATGACAAAGCCAAAGTGCATAGGGTGTCTGCAAATGTTTCACGTGTACCACCATCGTTACTTCCAATGCTCCCAGCACGAATATGCTCTAGCTTGCTAAGCTTGATAATGGTCCTCGGTAGTTCCATTATGCTTGTATATGTAACGTCTAGTGTTTGCAGCTGCCTCAGGTTACCCAATGAGTCTGGCAAGTGATAAATATCATCACATCCTCTTAAAGAAAGGTACCTTAGATGAAGAAGCTTCCCAATGCCCGTAAGATGATGATCAACAAGACCTGATGTCCCCTCTAGGTCCAGCACTCGCAGCAACCTCATCTTCTCAGACATGAAAAATGGCCTCCACTTCCCAAACACCGTTAATGATCTTATACAAGACATGTCCACTATGCTCTTGAAGTCACACTGATCTCCCTTCCAGCTACTACTTATGGCAAGATGGCGTATTGTTCCCCGGTTGTTTAATCCACAGCCTTCCTCCAATGTGAAAACAAGATTATCCTCTGCTGATTTTGAGATACCAATTTCACGAATGAGATCATGGACTTGGCAGGAGTCAATTCCTCTTCTACTATGAATGGATTCTTGAGATGGTAGGATCATGCTCCTGCTTATGAGCTCCATGAAATAGCTCTCCGCTATTTCCTCCGCGGACTTGCCACGCAACTCCCTTGAGTAGCCCTCTGCAATCCACCGACGCACCAGGCGTCTCCGGCTAACCTTGTCATCTTGGGGGAAGATGGAGAAATACAGCATACATGACTTGAGATGGTAAGGTAAACCATCATAACTTTTGTTAAGGACTGCTGCTATCCTTTCAAGCTCAGGATTCATTTCCAACTCGGCACTAATATGGTCATTCAATTTCATCCACTCCAAAGCGGTTTTAGGTTGGTTTGCCAAGAAGCCACCTATGGTGACAATTGCAAGGGGAAGTCCATCACACTTCTTTAGGATCAGATTTGCTTGTTCAACCAACTCCGGATATTCATCATTCAGATATGTAATCTTGTGAAATACCTGAAACGTGTTCAATTTAAATTTTTAGTTGCCACAAAACTTAATTAGCTGCAAGCCTAAAAATAGATTTTGTGCTTTAAAAGTTTATTAACAAAGTTAAATTGCACCGTTAGTTCTTCAATTAAGCATGCAAGTAGCTACTAACTAGGCACATGAAATACTCCAGCCAGTCATGTCCCCACAGGGTTTTAACTATCTTCTAAAATAATCTCAACGTATTGAATTAATATGGAGGGGGAACCTTGTCAAAATACAGATTGTGTGTGATAAAAAAAACCATTAAAGAAAAGATATAATTTTTAGCCAAAGATATATATTCTTGGCACTTGCAAAATACTCCGTCACAAAATGTAAGACTTTTTTGACACTATTTTTGAGACAGGGGGGGTAGAAATTAAACAAATAGGACGAATGCATGATGATAGGGTCACAGGTACCTTTTCCATGAAGAGGTTAAGTCCATCTTCATACCCCAGAATTTGAAGCTTGTATATGTTCCCTTGTTTCTTTGAACAGTGCCTAGCAATATTTTCTGACCTTGTGGTGACTATGATACGACTTGCTGTTTCCCTTGCAGGTAAATGCTGTATTATAGAGTCCCATTCTGTGGCAGATGATAGATCATCAAGAACAATCAAGTACTTCTTTCCTTCTAAAATGTCTGTTAGTGACCGTTGGAGCCTAGGTTTTGTTCTGCCACCCGCTAAGCCTGTTTCCTCTTTATTTTCATAATCCTCTGCATCTAATTGTCGAGCTAAGCTCTTGATGAGCTCATCACAATTGAAGGGATGCATAATCGTTACACAAGCGCGGTACCTGAATTTGACGCTGAGGTGTTGGCTTTGATACACATCTCTAACTAGTGTTGTTTTCCCAAGACCGCCCATTCCCCACACAGAAACCACATCAAGCTGTTGGTTAACTTCATTTGAAATTAGTTTGATAATATCAGATTTTTCTTTCTCTCGACCGACCTGCTCATATTCCTTAAAATCAGCTATCGTCGTCTCTGTGTGAGTGAGGCTCTTGTTGTCTGCAGAGTTGCTACTAGTCATACTAGCTATGTTAAAGCTAGACCCTGCCTCAGTTGCATCAGCTCCATCTTGCAAACCCTATACACAAATAGATAATGATTAGGTGCTGCCTTCTATTCCCCAGTAATGTTTCAGCAAGTTTTAATTTGAGTAAACTGCAGCAAGACACAACTCTAGAGGTTGTTGTAACACAAAACTACAACTCTAGGGGTTTTGATACCCCACTCTGTCAGGTAAAATGAAATCCGACAGATGTGGCCCACATGGCATTGACTATGGCAGGGGCAGCTCATTTTTGGCTTAAGCTGATAGGTGAGTTCGCCTTGAGCATTGCCGGTTCACTAAGCTCTTAAAAAAATTGGTTGCTTTTTAAATTGTGGGCCAAATTTTAAAGCAAACTCTAATTTTCCAAATAAATATGAAAGAAAATCTAGTAACTCAATCTACATTCCATAAGTATTCTAGGGAAGTTTGAGCGCATTTTGGCTTAGACTTCAAATTTGGTAGAGAATTACAAAAAAAATCCAGACATTCAAATGGCTCACCAAAATGTGCTAAAACGTTCCCAGAACACTTGACGAAGATAGATTAATTACTAGAATTTTCTAAGATTTTTTTAGAAGTTTGAATCTTTTGGCTGGTCTTTTTAAGTCAAGGTTTTTGTTGTAGAGCTCAATGAGGCGGCTCTGCTCGAACCGAGCTCACCTACCGACTGAAGCCGAAAATGAGCCAAGTCACTGTCATAGTAAATGCCATGCAGGCCCCGTCTGTCAGATTTCATCGTAATTGACTAATTGACTTGTTTACGTTCTTTTTGTTACCCTAGTGTCCAGGGTATAAGCTAAAGAAACCCAGAGTTGTAGTTCTGCATTACACCAGCTCCTAGAGCTGTGTCTTGCTGCATTTTTTCCCTTTTAATTTTTGCAAATATTCATATGACATTTTCCATTGTTCACAATCAAATAATTTCCAAGGAAAACTAGGTAAAAATTATGTAATTTGCATTTCAAAGAAGTTACAATTCAATTACAAGAGCAGTATTAGTCAATAAGTGATCATCGATATGGGCTCAGCACCACAAAAGCACGCCATAAAGCACATATGTAAACCTAAAATGATCCCATCTCCTATGATGTAAGTGCCAAGACCAGATGAACATGTAGGCTGAAACACTCTTACCAATCTAGATGCATCACTAAGAGATAAGAATAGGGACCATAAGAATATCAGCGTCAATGAGCTCCTAATGCTCAGCATGCCTGGATCTACAACGCGGGATGTAAGTGCCCAGCAAGACAAGTGTGAGATTTGCTGATCTCCTCTCTTCTCTGCAGCCCACACGTCAATCAGCGACAATACCGTACCAACATTTGCTCCAACACCTTTAATGTGTCTGAGAAGCTGCTGGCCCGGCAGACAAAATAAAGCACCCTAGACCTCATCTCACCAACCGAATAGCATCACGCAGGCCCTGTGTCGCATCATATCCCTCCCCATCGTTCTCCCTTCTTCATTGGTGACAAGGAGAGAGAAGCGCCACCATCTGAATCCATGGCTGTTAGCCTGTTACAAGAACATAAACGTAGGCATCTTTCCCACAAAGTCTGCTATCTCCAATGCCAGTCCCTATGGTCGCGAACGCAAGATGCGTGGATGAGAGAGAGAAGAAGCTGCAGTGGAAATCAGGTGATCTAACGAGACTGTCTTTCGTGTAAATCAAAAGCATGGGGGACTGCAAATTATTGGCTAACCGTTGTGATTGCACCTTCACCTTTTGCTTTGCCTGCGGACGCCTCCCACGTCCGGCTCAGCCTCTGGAGCAGTCACTTCCATCGGCATTCATCAGCAAGCAGACACACACTTAGGAAGAAAAATGCAAAATAATAGGGCTTTCAAGTATGAACTATCATTCTATGAGCTTCCAAATTTTCCAAAGATAAATATTTTAAAGAGACAAGCTTTCGCAAACTTGAGTGAGCTTTGACAAATTTGGTATAAGCTTTCAAAATTCAATGGGATGACTATAGAAAATCGTAATTGAGTCCTTTCACTGAACTATCAAGAAATTTAGTAAGTAGTTTCAACCTCATTACATTAATCACAAAAATTTCAAGGATTGAAGCATTAAGGTATGCAGATCTCAACCTCCAAAAATCTCAATCAAAAGATTCGATCCTCAACAGAAAATGCCCCAATTCCAACAGTAAAACATGAAGCCTAGGATCACCACACATGGTGATCTAGCTCCTCAAGCAGGAATGGTCGTCCATGGCAGAGCACTCCGAGACATCCTATCGATAGTGAAGAAAAGGGGAAGGAAAGGTGATGTGGTTCTTCCATGGCTGCACTATCCAACGCTAATGCGTAAGTATAGCACCGGCAGTTGCAGACAGGGCCGCCCTAGTCAGGAGAAGTGGGAGGCAACGCTCCCATGTGTTACTTTTAATGTTTGTTTGTTTTTTTTTTGATATGGAAACACTCAATGTTGTGAGCAAGGCTTAAGAAGGAAACATGAAATTAAGGATAACAGGATGACAGAGAGGTCGATGCTCGTCACACGGGGCCCTTCTGTTGGTATCACGCCATGATGTGCTGGACGTGTCAAAACTATGCTCATTGGTGAACCTTAATGGTTTTTCGCAGAACACATCCAAAAATCACCAATGATAGTAAAATTATCTAATGTGAGGAGTTTAAGGACTATGTGAGATAAACATTTTTGTGGGTTACACTCGTCAATGGTTCAAGGGAATAAAGTAATCATTTTCTTTAGAAGCAACTATGTGAAATGCCAAATATGCATATATTTATCAAGGCAAATACAATCATGCATCTCACTTATCTAAGAAGGAGTTAATGATGGAACTTGGATGCCAAAAGAAAACAGGAGAGTTGGCAAGATTTTATCCAAGAAAGGATGGTATGTTTAGCAACTGATAAGTTCGTTTTATTTTCATTTTCAACAAGACATGCCTACACAGTTGCGTGTATAGTGTTGTACAATTTTTACATTTATCTTTGGAAATTGCTCAATTTGCAGTTGCTCAAACATCAATATTTGGATATATGCTGACACCGCAATCAGCTAGGGCAATGCCATAACATTTTGTAATCAATTGATGAATGCAATTTGATTCTAATTAGGGTCCACAAAACTAAGCGACCGAGTGATGTATTTACCATCAGATTTTTATTTGAAAAAAAGTACACCTATCGTCTTTCAACTATTGACTGAGTTTTGATTTCCTGTCTAAATTGCATCACAGACAATTTTGCCCATCCACCAATGGAATCGTTTACATCTCACTGATAAAAAGGGCAGCCCGGTGCATGTAGCTCCTGCTTGCGCAGGATCCGGGGAAGGGTCCGACCACTTTGGGTCTATTGTACGCAGCCTTTCCCTACATTTCTGCAAGATTGTTCTAAGACACAATTGGGTGACAACCGCCAACCCTGTGGTTCTTCCATGTCTGCTTCCTATCAGCGTACCATAACATTGCCACACTCAGCACCATGGTGTCAGGACCAGATTATATGTTGGTAAATAATGCACAAAAACTACTGAGAAATGGTAACCTTATCTACTGTCAGATATTGTTGTTAATTATCACTGCATTAGTTGACTCTGAAGATAATGTAGCACTAGTCAGAGTATATTTTGACAAGAAAAAAAATACCTTATCGTAGAAAGCATAGAGAGCCTGGTCCATATGCAACTGCTTGTGGTCAGCTGCTGCAGTCTGTTGTCTTACGCATAAGCTAGCAACCTCAACTTGCTCTGTGGATACTATGATTCGACTTCCTTTCTTGTAATTTAAGAAGAAAACTTTAATGCAGTCCCATTCTTCAATAGTATGTATGTCCTTGAGGACAATAAGGTAACTCTTCGCACTCACAAACCTCTTGAACTCACCAACCAAATCATTTTCCTTTGTCATCTCCATCCATCTCAGATCTTGGGCCTCCATAGTTGTCCCTTGTAGTGAATTTACATAAAACTGCCTCAAAATACTCCGCAAGTACTCTGTTGGATTGACAGGACGCACCAACTTGATCCAAGCAAAGCATTCGAACTTCTTGTCCACCTTCAGATCTTCGTATGCCTTTTTTATGACAGAGGTCTCCCCAAGATCACCATTTGCTCTCCATAATGCGATTACTCTAAGGTCCTCATCCTTCTTGGAACCGATCAGGCGAATGAGATCCATTTTTGCTTTGTCCAACTGCCGCCTAGCTTCCTCGGTGCCAGACATAGTTACGCCAGCAACGGGGAACTCACTTGTGGTTGTGGAGATATTGCTAGGCTTGGAACCAGCGCCGTCGCCATTGATGAGGCGGTAGCGCTTGTTCCTGCGGCTGACATCCTCGACCTTGGCTCTAAGCTCCCTCATCTGCTTGCCAACGAGGCGCCGGTCCAGAAGGGTGCTGGCAACACGCCACCAAGACTGCTTCTGTAACCGGACAGCGAATTCCTGGAGGGAGTCCTCAACCTCATAGGCCACGTCGCGGACCTGCTTCACCCAGACCCTGACCACCCTGTCCTTGTCCTCTGGCCCGTCGTGTGCGGCCATCAGGAACGCTTGCATCATCTCCAGCTCATCGGCGATGAAGGCCTGATCACGCTGAACTCCAAGACGCGAGGCTATCTCCCCAGCACCGGCAGACCTGGCGTAGCTGAGCGCCCCAATCACCACAGACTTGCCCAGACTTAGCACGGTGGCCTCCATTTAGCTGCCCGGTTGTAAACGATTGTTAATGCTAATCCTTAATGCAGCAGGGTGTGCTCAAGCCACTGAGGGGGGTCGTTAATAAAAGAACAATGAGCTTGGTTGCAAGGGTGTGCGTTAAAGTGTTGCAGTGGAGTGGGCGAACCGAGGGCCAGCCGGAGCCCCGCGCCCTTGTCCAATCCGATGGCAGAGGTAGAAGAGCACCGTACCGGATCTGGTGGAGGTCGGCGGCGACTGCAACACGGGGGAGGTTGAGGTGGTTAGTGGAGGAGTCGCGTCACCTGCTGCCGCCTGTTGCCGGTATGTCGCGCCCGGCGCACCGCCGGGAGCCGCCGTCTCGGTGAAGTTGAGGATTAGGGAGGGATAGGCAGGGTTCGGAGAAGGGGTGGGGGAAATTTTTTGGAAGGGGTACGGTGCACGTATCATCGGTGGTGGCTGATTTTTCTTTGACACAATATAGAACGGAGGCACGCACATGCTATCTCTACGAGCATCTTCATTAGACTGAGCCGGCGCATTATTCTGAGATTGACAACTGGAACATTTTTTCCCATCAAATGAATACCACCGAAAAACATGAAATAAATTGAAGAAAATGTGTTGTTGCGGTTGATTTTATTGTATTATCCGGTCTCCCTTTTCATGATCTCTTTTTTACTTTCGATCCGCCACCAAACAATACTGTATCGTGTTTATTTTCAATTTGTGCAGTATTTGATTTGCACCCGCCTCATATCTGTTTCAATTTTAAACCCCTAAAAAATAGAGTTTCTATGGTACAAGCATTATCTGTCCGAATCCGATTCGGTTTCATCCTTATGTCTATGAATGAACGGAAAGGGGGCTCCACTTAGAGTAAACTGCATTACATGTCATCTAATTTGCTGACGTGTATCACAACGGTTCTTAAGTGCTCTGACACGGTCCTTATACGCAACTCCATGTTGGGATACCTTGTTGGTCTAGCCACAACTACTTCCCTTTAGCATTTTTGTGATCAACCCCCTCCTTCTCGAGCCATTTCATTTCATGCCCATGTGCCCTCTTTGTTTCTTCCTCGAGGACGATGATGCTGGTGGTGGTGGGGAGCATGATATGCGATATCACGGTGACGAGAGATGTTTGAACATGGCAAAGTTTGCAAGGCGATGACAACATTGTCCTTGTGCATCTATGAGCGGCGACGATGACACCCGTCGGCAAGGCTCACATCCCCAAGTACGATAAGTTATATCTGAAGGAAATATGCCCTAGAGGCAGTAATAAAGTTATTATTTATTTCCTCATATCATGATAAATGTTTATTATTCATGCTAGAATTGTATTAACCGGAAACATGATACATGTGTGAATACATAGACAAAACTATAGTCACTAGTATGCCTCTACTTGACTAGCTCATTAATCAAAGATGGTTATGTTTCCTAACCATAGACATGTGTTGTCATTTGATTAGTGGGATCACATCATTAGGAGAATGATGTGATTGACATGACCCATTCCGTTAGCCTAGCACTTGATCGTTTAGTATACTGCTATTGCTTTCTTCATGACTTATACAAAGTTCCTACAAGTATGAGATTGTGCAACTCCCGTTTACCGGAAGAACACTTTGTGTGCTACCAAACGTCACAACGTAACTGGGTGATTATAAAGGTGCTCTACAGGTGTTTCCGAAGGTACATGTTGGGTTGGCATAATTCGAGATTAGGTTTTGTCACTCCGATTGTTGGAGAGGTATCTCTGGGCCCTCTCGGTAATACTCATCACCTAAGCCTTGCAAGCATTGTAACTAATAAGTTAGTTATGAGATGATGTATTACGGAACGAGTAAAGAGACTTGCCGGTAACGAGATTGAACTAGATATTGGATACCGACGATCAAATCTCGGGCAAGTAACATACCGATGACAAAGGGAACAACATATATTGTTATGCGGTTTGACCGATAAAGATCTTCGTAGAATATGTAGGAACCAATATGGGCATCCAGGTCCCGCTATTGGTTATTGACCGAGAATGGTTCTAGGTCATGTCTACATAGTTCTCGAACCCGTAGGGTCTGCACGCTTAACGTTACGATGACAGTTTTATTATGAGTTTACAAGTTTTGATGTACCGAAGTTTGTTCGGAGTCCCGGATGTGATAACGGACATGACGAGGAGTCTCGAAATGGTCGAGACAAAAAGATTGATATATTGGACGACTATATTCGGGCACCGGAAGAGTTCCGGGTGATTTCGGAGAAAACCGGAGTGCCGGAGGGGTTACCGGAACCCCCCGGGGAAGTATTGGGCCTTAGTGGGCCTGAGGGGAGAGAGAGGGCAACAGCCCAGGAGGTGGCGCGCCGCCCCCAAGGGGAGTCCGAATTGGACTAGGGAGGGGGGCGCGGCCCCTCTTTCCCTCTCCCTCTCCCCCTCTTTCCTTCCCCCTTCCTCCTTCCTAGTTGGACTAGGAAAGGGGAGTCCTACTCCCACTAGGAGGAGGACTCCCCCCCTCCTTGGCGCGCCCCAAGGGCCGGCCGGCCTCCCCCCTTGCTCCTTTATATACGGGGGCGGGGGGGCACCCCATGGACACACAAGTTGATCTACTGATCGTTCCTTAGCCGTGTGCGGTGCCCCCTCCACCATATTCCACCTCGGTCATATCGTCGCGGAGTTTAGGCGAAGCCCTACGCCAGTAGAACATCATCATCGTCACCACGCCGTCGTGCTGACGGAACTCATCTCCGGAGCTCGGCTGGATCGGAGGCCAGAGATCATCATCGAGCTGAACGTGTGCTGAACTCGGAGGCCCCGTACGTTCGGTGCTTGGATCGGTCGGATCATGAAGACGTACGACTACATCAACCGCGTTGTGCTAACGCTTCTGCTTATGGTCTACGAGGGTACGTGGACGAACACTCTCCCCTCTCATTGCTATGCCATCACCATGATCTTGCGTGTGCGTAGGAATTTTTTTGAAATTACTACGTTCCCCAACAGTGGCATCCGAGCCTAGGTTTTATGCGTTGATGTTATATGCACGAGTAGAACACAAGTGAGTTGTGGGCGATACAAGTCATACTGCTTACCAGCATGTCATACTTTGGTTCGGCGGTATTGTGAGATGAAGCGGCCCGGACCAACATTACGTGTACACTTACGCGAGACTGGTTTCACCGCTACAAGCACTCGTGCTTAAAGGTGGCTGGCGGGTGTCTGTCTCTCTCACTTTAGCTGAATCGAGTGTGGCTACGCCCGGTCCTTGCGAAGGTTAAAACAACACCGACTTGACGAACTATCGTTGTGGTTTTGATGCGTAGGTAAGAACGGTTATTGCTAAGCCCATAGCAGCCACGTAAAAATTTACAACAACAAAGTAGAGGACGTCTAACTTGTTTTTGCAGGGCATGTTGTGATGTGATATGGTCAAGACGTGATGCTATATTTTATTATATGAGATGATCATATTTTGTAACCGAAGTTATCGGCAACTGGCAGGAGCCATATGGTTGTCGCTTTATTGTATGAAATGCAAACGCCCTGTAATTGCTTTACTTTATCACTAAGCGGTAGCGATAGTCGTAGAAGCAATAGATGGCGTAACGACAACGATGCTACGATGGAGATCAAGGTGTCGCGCTGGTGACGATGGTGATCACGATGGTGCTTCGGAGATGGAGATCACAAGCACAAGATGATGATGGCCATATCATATCACTTATATTGATTGCATGTGATGTTTATCCTTTATGCATCTTATCTTGCTTTGATTGACGGTAGCATTTTAAGATGATCTCTCACTAAAATTATCAAGAAGTGTTCTCCCTGAGTATGCACCGTTGCCAAAGTTCGTCGTGCCCAGACACCACATGATGATCGGGTGTGATAAGCTCTACGTCCATCTACAACGGGTGCAAGCCAGTTTTGCACACGCGGAATACTCAGGTTATACTTGACGAGCCTAGCATATGCAGTTATGGCCTCGGAACACGGAGACCGAAAGGTCGAGCGTGAATCATATAGTAGATATGATCAACATAATGATGTTCACCATTGAAAACTACTCCATCTCACGTGATGATCGGTCATGGTTTAGTTGATTTGGATCACGTTATCACTTAGATGACTAGAGAGATGTCTGTCTAAGTGGGAGTTCTTAAGTAATATGATTAATTGAACTTAAATTTATCATGAACTTAGTACCTGATAGTATTTTGCTTGTCTATGTTTGTTTGTAGATAGATGGCTCGTGCTGTTGTTCCGTTGAATTTTAATGCGTTCCTTGAGAAAGCAAAGTTGAAAGATGATGGTAGCAATTACATGGACTGGGTCCGTAACCTGAGGATATCCTCATTGCTGCACAGAAGAGTTACGTCCTGGAAGCACCGCTGGGTGCCAGGCCTGCTGCTGATGCAACTGACGATGTTAAGAACGTATGGCAGAGCAAAGCTGATGACTACTCTATAGTTCAGTGTGCCATGCTTTACGGCTTAGAACCGGGTCTTCAACGACGTTTAGAACGTCATGGAGCATATGAGATGTTCCAGGAGTTGAAGTTAATATTTCAAGCAAATGCCCGGATTGAGAGATATGAAGTCTCCAATAAGTTCTAAAGCTGCAAGATGGAGGAGAATAGTTCTGTCAGTGAACACATACTCAGAATGTCTGGGTATAATAATCACTTGATTCAACTGGGAGTTAATCTTCCGGATGATAGTGTCATTGACAGAATTCTCCAATCACTGCCACCAAGCTACAAGAGCTTTGTGATGAACTATAATATGCAAGGGATGAACAAGACTATTCCCGAGCTCTTCGCAATGCTAAAAGCTGCGGAGGTAGAAATCAAGAAGGAGCATCAAGTGTTGATGGTCAACAAGACCACTAGTTTCAAGAAAAAGGGCAAAGGGAAGAAGAAGGGGAACTTCAAAAAGAACGGCAAGCAAGTTGCTGCTCAAGAGAAGAAACCCAAGTCTGGACCTAAGCCTGAAACTGAGTGCTTCTACTGCAAGCAGACTGGTCACTGGAAGCGGAACTGCCCCAAGTATTTGGCGGATAAGAAGGATGGCAAAGTGAACAAAGGTATATGTGATATACATGTTATTGATGTGTACCTAACTAGAGCTCGTAGTAGCACCTGGGTATTTGATACTGGTTCTGTTGTTAATATTTGCAACTCGAAACAGGGACTACGGAATAAGCGAGCACTGGCCAAGGATGAGGTGACGATGCGCGTGGGAAACGGTTCCAAAGTCGATGTGATCGCGGTCGGCACGCTACCTCTACATCTACCTTCGGGATTAGTTTTAGACCTAAATAACTGTTATTTGGTGCCAGCGTTGAGCATGAACATTATATCTGGATCTTGTTTAATGCGAGACGGTTATTCATTTAAATCAGAGAATAATCGTTGTTCTATTTATATGAGTAATATCTTTTATGGTCATGCACCCTTGAAGAGTGGTCTATTTTTACTAAATTTCGATAGTAGTGATACACATATTCATAGTGTTGAAACCAAAAGATGCAGAGTTGATAACGATAGTGCAACTTATTTGTGGCACTGCCGTTTGGGTCATATCGGTGTAAAGCGCATGAAGAAACTCCATACTGATGGGCTTTTGGAATCACTTGATTATGAATCACTTGGTACTTGCGAACCGTGCCTCATGGGCAAGATGACTAAAACGCCGTTCTCCGTAACTATGGAGCGAGCAACTAATTTGTTGGAAATCATACATACTGATGTTTGTGGTCCAATGAATATTGAGGCTCGCGGCGGGTATCGTTATTTTCTCACCTTCACAGATGATTTGAGAAGATATGGGTACATCTACTTGATGAAACACAAGTCTGAAACATTTGAAAAGTTCAAAGAATTTCAGAGTGAAGTGGAAAATCATTGTAACAAGAAAATAAAGTTTCTACGATCTGATCGTGGAGGTGAATATTTGAGTTACGAGTTTGGCCTACACTTGAAACAATGTGAAATAGTTTCGCAACTCACGCCACCTGGAACACCACAACGAAATGGTGTGTCCGAACGTCGTAATTGTACTTTACTTGATATGGTGTGATCTATGATGTCTCTTACTGATTTACCGCTATCGTTTTGGGGTTATGCTTTAGAGACTGCCGCATTCACGTTAAATAGGGCACCATCAAAATCCGTTGAGACGACGCCTTATGAACTGTGGTTTGGCAAGAAACCAAAGTTGTCGTTTCTTAAAGTTTGGGGCTGTGATGCTTATGTGAAGAAACTTCAACCAGATAAGCTCGAACCCAAATCGGAGAAATGTGTCTTCATAGGATACCCAAAAGAGACTGTTGGGTACACCTTCTATCACAGATCCGAAGGCAAGACATTCGTTGCTAAGAATGGATCCTTTCTAGAGAAGGAGTTTCTCTCGAAAGAAGTGGGTGGGAGGAAAGTAGAACTTGATGAGATAACTGTATCTACTCCCTTATTGGAAAGTAGTTCATCACGAGAACCGGTTCCTGTGACAACTACACCAATTAGTGAGGAAGCTAATGATAATGATCATGAAACTTCAGATCAAGTTTCTACTAAACCTCGTAGGTCTACCAGAGTAAGATCCGCACCAGAGTGGTATGGTAATCCTATTCTGGAAGTCATGTTACTTGACCATGATGAACCTACGAACTATGAGGAAGCAATGATGAGCCCAGATTTCGCAAAATGGCTAGAAGCCATGAAATCTGAGATGGGATCCATGTATGAAAACAAAGTATGGACTTTGGTTGACTTGCCCGATGATCGGCAAGCCATTGAGAATAAATGGATTTTTAAAAAGAAGACTGACGCTGATGGTAATGTAACTGTCTATAAAGCTCGACTTGTTGCGAAAGGTTTTCGACAAGTTCAAGGGGTTGACTATGATGAGACTTTCTCACCCGTAGCGATGCTTAAGTCCGTCCGAATCATGTTAGCTATTGCTGCATTTCATGATTATGAAATTTGGCAAATGGATGTCAAAACTGCATTCTTGAATGGATTTCTAGAAGAAGAGTTGTATATGATGCAGCCAGAAGGTTTTGTTGATCCAAAAGGTGCTAACAAAGTGTGCAAGCTCTAGCGATCCATTTATGGACTGGTGCAAGCATCTCGGAGTTGGAATAAACGCTTTGATAGTGTGATCAAAGCATATAGTTTTATACAGACTTTTGGAGAAGCCTGTATTTACAAGAAAGTGAGTGGGAGCTCTGTAGCATTTCTAATTTTATATGTAGATGACATATTATTAATTGGAAATGATATAGAATTTCTGGATAGTATAAAGGGATACTTGAATAAAAGTTTTTCAATGAAAGACCTCGGTGAAGCTGCTTACATATTGGGCATCAAGATCTATAGAGATAGATCAAGACGCTTGATAGGACTTTCACAAAGCACATACCTTGACAAAATTTTGAAAAAGTTCAAAATGGATCAGGCAAAGAAAGGATTCTTGCCTGTGCTACAAGGTGTGAAGTTGAGTCAAACTCAATGCCCGACCACAGTAGAAGATAGAGAGAAAATGAAAGATGTTCCCTATGCTTCAGCCATAGGCTCTATCATGTATGCAATGCTGTGTACCAGACCTGACGTATGCTTAGCAATAAGCTTGGCAGGAAGGTACCAAAGTAATCCAGGAGTGGATCACTGGACAGCGGTCAAGAACATCCTGAAATACCTGAAAAGGACTAAGGATATGTTTCTCGTATATGGAGGTGACAAAGAGCTAGTCGTAAATGGTTACGTCGATGCAAGCTTTGACACTGATCCGGACGATTCTAAATCGCAAACCGGATACGTGTTTTTATTAAACGGTGGAGCTGTAAGTTGGTGCAGTTCTAAACAAAGCGTCGTGGCGGGATCTACATGTGAAGCGGAGTACATAGCTACTTCTGAAGCAGTGAATGAAGGAGTCTGGATGAAGGAGTTCATTACCGATCTAGGTGTCATACCTAGTGCATCGGGACCAATGAAGATCTTCTGTGACAATACTGGTGCAATTGCCTTGGCAAAGGAATCCAGATTTCACAAGAGGACCAAGCACATCAAGAGACGCTTCAATTCCATTCGGGACCAAGTCCAAGTGGGAGACATAGAGATTTGCAAGATACATACGGATATGAATGTTGCAGACCCGTTGACTAAGCCTCTCTCACGAGCAAAACATGATCAGCACCAAGACTCCATGGGTGTTAGAATCATTACTATGTAATCTAGATTATTGACTCTAGTGCAAGTGGGAGACTGAAGGAAATATGCCCTAGAGGCAATAATAAAGTTATTATTTATTTCCTCATATCATGATAAATGTTTATTATTCATGCTAGAATTGTATTAACCGGAAACATGATACATGTGTGAATACATAGAGAAAACTATAGTCACTAGTATGCCTCTACTTGACTAGCTCATTAATCAAAGATGGTTATGTTTCCTAACCATAGACATGTGTTGTCATTTGACTAGTGGGATCACATCATTAGGAGAATGATGTGATTGACATGACCCATTCCGTTAGCCTAGCACTTAATCGTTTAGTATACTGCTATTGCCTTCTTCATGACTTATACAAAGTTCCTACAAGTATGAGATTGTGCAACTCCCGTTTACCGGAAGAACACTTTGTGTGCTACCAAACGTCACAACGTAACTGGGTGATTATACAGGTGCTCTACAGGTGTTTCCGAAGGTACATGTTGGGTTGGCATAATTCGAGATTAGGTTTTGTCACTCCGATTGTCGGAGAGGTATCTCTGGGCCCTCTCGGTAATACTCATCACCTAAGCCTTGCAAGCATTGTAACTAATAAGTTAGTTATGAGATGATGTATTACGGAACGAGTAAAGAGACTTGCCGGTAACGAGATTGAACTAGATATTGGATACCGACAATCAAATCTCGGGCAAGTAACATACCGATGACAAAGGGAACAACGTATATTGTTATGCGGTTTGACCGATAAAGATCTTCGTAGAATATGTAGGAACCAATATGGGCATCCAGGTCCCGCTATTGGTTATGGACCGAGAATGGTTCTAGATCATGTCTACATAGTTCTCGAACCCGTAGGGTCCGCACGCTTAACGTTACGATGACAGTTTTATTATGAGTTTACAAGTTTTGATGTACCGAAGTTTTTTCGGAGTCCCGGATGTGATCACGGACATGATGAGGAGTCTCGAAATGGTCGAGACATAAATATTGATATATTGGACGACTATATTCGGACACTGGAAGAGTTCCGGGTGATTTCGGAGAAAACTGGAGTGCCGGAGGGGTTACCGGAACCCCCCGAGAAGTATTGGGCCTTAGTGGGCCTGAGGGGAGAGAGAGGGCAACAGCCCAGGAGGTGGCGCGCCGCCCCCAAGGGGAGTCCGAATTGAACTAGGGAGGGGGGCGCGGCCCCTCTTTCCCTCTCCCTCTCCCCCACTTTCCTTCCCCCTTCCTCCTTCCTAGTTGGACTAGGAAAGAGGAGTCCTACTCCCACTAGGAGGAGGACTCCCCCCCTCCTTGGCGCGCCCCAAGGGCCGGCCGGCCTCCCCCCTTGCTCCTTTATATACGGGGGC
>NC_041389.1:108732310-108794372 GCF_002162155.2 Triticum dicoccoides | reverse complement strand
GGACACACAAGTTGATCTACTGATCGTTCCTTAGCCGTGTGCGGTGCCCCCCTCCACCATATTCCACCTCGGACATATCGTCGCGGAGTTTAGGCGAAGCCCTGCACCGGTAGAACATCATCATCGTCACCACGCCGTCGTGCTGACGGAACTCATCTCTGGAGCTCGGCTGGATCGGAGGCCGGAGATCATCATCAAGCTGAACGTGTGCTGAACTCGGAGGCCCCGTACATTCGGTGCTTGGATCGGTCGGATCGTGAAGACGTACAACTACATCAACCGCGTTGTGCTAACGCTTCCGCTTACGGTAACGAGGGTACGTGGACGAACACTCTCCCCTCTCATTGTTATGCCATCACCATGATCTTGCGTGTGCGTAGGAAAGTTTTTGAAATTACTACGTTCCCCAACAATATCCCCCTCTAAGATCACGTTGTAGCTTTGTTAGAACCTAACCTACGACCATTTTGGTTGTTCTGCCATGTTCTACAGTTCAATTTTAGGGGTTTATGTGCATGTTTGCCTATAGTTTAGGCGGTATCCTAGGGTTTATTCTCTGATAGTCTAAATAGGGCTAGAATTTTAACTAGAAACTCGCGAGCTAAACGAGTACCTCGTGACCCAGCTCGGCTCGACTCGAACTCGGTGATTAACGAGTTGAGTCATTTTGAATATGAACTTGTTAACAAAAAAGTTTAACGAGCCGAGCTAACGAGTTACTCATTTAGCTCATTAAACTCGTTAATCAGAAGGTACATGAGATAAGCATCAAATTTGTTGTGGATTGTTGTAATTAATAGAGTGTACCGAGTGTACCTTTAGTGTAAATTGTCTCTTGTTGTGGTTTGTGAAGAAAAGTATGTGTCTACAAATATATTTTTGTAGATTAATTGCATACATAATGTGTATATTTTGTTATTCGCGTCTATAGCGAGCTTAACGAGTTAAACGAGCTAGTTTGTGAGTTACATGATACGTCTCCAACGTATCTATAATTTTTTATCTGTTTTGGATGTTTTATATGCATTAATATGCCATTTTATATTATTTTTGAGACTAACCTATTAACCTAGACCCAGTGTCAGTTTCTGTTTTTTCCTTGTTTTTGAGTTTCGCAGAAAAGGAGTACCAAACGGAGTCCAAACGGAATAAAACCTTCGCGATGATTTTTCTTGGACCAAAAGACACCCAGGAGACTTGGAGATCAAGTCGGAGGAGCCACGAGGCGGCCACAAGGGTGGAGGGTGCGCCCAGGGGGTAGGGCGCGCCCCTACCTTGTGGGGCCCCTTGACTCCCCTGACCTAATTTCTTCGCCTATATATTCACATATATTCCCAAACCACCAGAAGTATCCACAAAAACACTTTTCACCACCGCAACCTTCTGTACCCGTGAGATCCCATCTAGGGGCCTTTTCCGGCATCCTGCCGGAGGGGGAATCGATCATGGAGGGCTTCTACATCAACTCTATCGCCCTTCCGATGAAGCGTGAGTAGTTTACCTCAGACCACGGGTCCATAGCTAGTAGCTAGATGGCTTCTTCACTCTCTTTGATTCTCAATACCATGTTCTCCTCGATGTTCTTGGAGATCTATCCGATGTAATCTTCTTTTGCGGTGTGTTTGTCAAGATCCGATGAATTGTGGATTTATGATCAACTTATCTATGAATATTAGTTGAATCTTCTCTGAATTCTTTTATGCATGATTTGATATCTTTGTAATTCTCTCCGAATTATTGGTTTAGTTTGGCCAACTAGATTGGTTTTTCTTGCAATGGGAGAAGTGCTTAGCTTTGGGTTCAATCTTGCGGTGTCCTTTCCCAGTGATAGTAGGGGTAGCAAGGCACGTATTGTATTGTTGCCATCGAGGATAAAAAGACGGGGTTTACATCATATCACTACAAAAATAGACACATCCATGACATTTTGGGCCGAACGAATTTTTTCCCTGTCATGCTTATGACACTTCTATGACGATAACTGTGACAAAACCCGGTATCATCATAGATGCGGTGTGAAAGTGCAACTATCCCTAGGTGGTTTTGGTAATTCATAACAACATATAGCTCATTGAGCTAATGCTATTCCAAGACTATTATTTCAGGAAAGCTCAATGAATGGCATGGCATGGATGATGAAAGTGGATCCCTCAAAATACTAAGGACAAAGGATTGGCTCAAGTTCAAAAGCTCAAGAATCTTCATTTTATATTTTAGTGATCCAAGATCACATTGAGTCTATAGGAAAAGCCAATACTATCAAGGAGGGATGAGGTGTTGCTTAATGAGCCTCTTGCTTCATGTGCTTAGTGATATGCTCCAAAACCCTCAGCTACTTACTCACATCCACAAATGACCTAAACCTAAAGCCAAAATCGGTCACACCGATTCTTCCTATCCGGCAACACCGATTTCAAAAGTCATAGCCACTGCCACAAACCCTAAGCAAATCGGTCTTACCGATAGGGATCTCGGTCTCACCGAGATGGGATTGTAATCTCTCTATTTCCCTTCGTAACATTTTGGTCTAACCGAAGTGAGCGATCGGTCCCACCGAGATTGCAATGTAAACTCTCTGTTTCCCTTTTGTAACATTTCGGTCTCACCGAAAATTGCAAATCGGTACCACCGAGTTTACCTGACCAACTCTCTAGAAAGCTTATTACCAAAATCGGTCTCACCGAGTTTGTGTAATCGGTCTTACTGAGATTACGTTATGGCCTAACCCTGACCAAATCGGTCTCACCGAGTTGCATGTCAGTCCCACCAAAAATCCTAACGGTCACTAGGTTTGCTAAATCGGTCCGACCGAGTCTGTTGAATTGGTCCCACCGAGTTTGGTAAACTGTGTGTAATGGTTAGATTTTGTGTGGAGGCTATATATACCCCTCCACCTCCTCTTCATTCGTGGAGAGAGCCATCAGAACAAACCTACACTGCCAACTTACCATTTCTGAGAGAGAACCACCTACTCATGTGTTGAGGCCAAGATATTCCATTCCTACCATATGAATCTTGATCTCTAGCCTTCCCCAAGTTGCTTTCCACTCAAATCTTCTTTCCACCAGATCCAAAACCTATGAGAGAGAGTTGAGTGTTGGGGAGACTATCATTTGAAGCACAAGAGCAAGGAGTTCATCATCAACGCACCATTTGTTACTTCTTGGAGAGTGGTGTCTCCTAGATTGGCTAGGTGTCACTTGGGAGCCTCCGACAAGATTGTGGAGTTGAACCAAGGAGTTTGTAAGGGCAAGGAGATCGCCTACTTCGTGAAGATCTACCGCTAGTGAGGCAAGTCCTTCGTGGGCGACGGCCATGGTGGGATAGACAAGGTTGCTTCTTCGTGGACCCTTCGTGGGTGGATCCCTCTGTGGACTCGCGCGACCGTTACCCTTCGTGGGTTGAAGTCTCCATCAACGTGGATGTACGATAGCACCACCTATCGGAACCACACCAAAAACATCCGTGTCTCCAATTGCGTTTGAATCCTCCAAACCCTTCCCTTTACTTTCTTGCAAGTTGCATGCTTTAATTTCCGCTGCTCATATACTCTTTGCATGCTTGCTTGAATTGTGTGATGATTGCTTGACTTGTCCTAAGATAGCTAAAATCTACCAAACTCTAAAATTGGGAAAAGGTTAAGTTTTTAATTGGTCAAGTAGTCTAATCACCCCCCTCTAGACATACTTCAAGGTCCTACAAGTGGTATCAGAGCTTTGGTCTCCATTTGCTTTGATTTCCATAGCTTTTGGTGGTCATAGCCTTGGTTTTCACAACCTAGGAGAGTATGGCGTCTAGCGAGGGAAATTATCACCGTAGAGGTCCTTACTTTGATGGTACTAATTTTGCTAGTTGGAAGCACAAGATGAAAATGCATATTCTTGGACATAACCCCGCCGTTTGGGCAATTATTTGTACTAGCTTGCAAGGTGAATTCTTTGATGGGAGAGAACCGAACTGTGAAGCTAATGCGGAAGAATTGAAGATGCTGCAATACAACGCTCAAGCTTGTGATATCATCTTCAACGGATTGTGCCTCGAAGAATTCGACAAAATCAGCCGTCTTGAGAATGCAAAGGAAATTTGGGATACTTTGATTGATATGCATGAAGGTACCAAATCCGTCAAGGAATCCAAGTTGGATGTGCTCCAAAGTCAGCTTGACAAGTTCAAAATGAAGGATGGTGAAGGTGTCGCTGAAATGTACTCTAGGCTTGCTCTTATCACAAATGAGATTGCCGGCTTAGGGAGTGAAGAAATGACCGACAAATTCATCATCAAGAAGATCCTAAGAGCATTGGATGGAAAGTATGATACCGTGTGCACATTGATCCAAATGATGCCAAACTACAAAGATCTCAAGCCAACAGAAGTCATTGGAAGAATTGTTGATCATGAGATGTCACTCAAGGATAAGGAGGAACTTCACAACAAATCAAGTGGTGCTTACAAAGCCTCAAGTGAAGCCCCCACATCATCAAGTGAGAAACAAACCTTCAATGAAGAATTGAGCTAAATGGTGAAGAACTTCAACAAATTCTACAAGAGTAGAAGCAAAGAAAGAAGCTCCAAGTCAAGGTCTTACAATGACAAAAGATCTTCTAGTCGAAAGCGCAATTGCTACAATTGTGGGAGACCCGGACACTATTACAATGAGTGTACTACACCCTACAAAAGAAGAGAAGATTCTCCAAGAAGAAGAAGCAAAAGAGAAGAATCACCACCAAGAGAGAGGAGGAGTAGAGATGATCATTATGAACGAAGACCCTCACGGAGAAGCTAGGATTCAGAAAGGAAGGACAAGTCATCAAGGAGCTACACAAAACGAAGACATCAAGCTCATGTTGGTGAATGGGTATCCGGCTCCGACTCCGACAATCACTCCGAGAGAAGCTATCACTCCGACTCCGAATATACTCAAGATGAAGGTGTTGCCGGTCTAGCACTTGTGTCAACCAACTCCTACGACATATTTGATTCACCAAATGAAGGAATTGGAAGATGCTTCATGGCCAAAGGTCCAAAGGTAACACATCCTGAGTATGTTGATTTCAACAGTGATGAAGATGACTTGCTTGTGGATGATGAGTTACTTGTTGACAACTCTAGTGATGAATACTATGATGAAACGTCAATTAATCATGATAATCAAGATAAAACGAATGACAATGATAAGGAGAAGATTGAGCTTCTAACTAAAGAACTAAACACTCTTAAGTTGGCTCAGGAAACTATCTTCGAAGATCATCGAGAAATTTTAAGGGCTCATGAGAAGTTACGCTTTGAAAAGCTCAATCTTGAGCAAGAGCATGAGTTCTTAAAAGCAATCAATGATGATCTCCGTAAGAAAAGTTCTTCTTAAATTGCCAAGCGCTTACTCTTATCTACTTACATGCCTCAAGTCAAGTCTAGTAACAAGTACAAGAAAGATACTTCCTCTAGTAGTAAAAATAACAATGTCAAATCCAATATTGTTGCTTCTAGTAGTTCTCTTGATTCCACTAATGATTCTCTTAGCCAAGTTACACTTGAGCAATAAAATAGCTCATTGAAGGGAATTATAGAGAAAGGTGTTTACAAGAGCCTTGCCGGGAGTAAGCAATTCGAGGAAATTGTACGCAAGCAAGGAAGGCACCAGAAGAATCAATGTGTTGGTTTTGAACAAAAGTTCAATGCCAATGGAGTTGAGTGGGAAGAAGATCAATACCCCAAGACAAAGTTTGTTCCTCAACAAGAGAAGTATGATCCTACTACCTTCAAGGGAACACAAGCCCAAGATGATCTTCCACCACAAGACCACAAGAACAAAGGCAAGGACAAGCTTCAAGAAGAGATTGATGCATTTGAAGAAGCACCTAAGGCCTCGTTCAAGTGGGTTCCCAAGACTACGTCAAGTTCTACTTCATCAAGTACAACTACAACTCCAAGGATTCCCATCAAGATGATGTGGATCCTGAAGAAGAAGAACTAGAGAGTTCTTGAGGGTGACTCCGCCAACATTCTTCACTCATATCATTATGGCAAGGACAAGTGCAATCAACTTCCACATCTTGCACTAGTTCAAGGAGTCACAAACCCTCATGTTGGTAAGGCAAGGGACAAGGTAACCTAATGATTTCATGGACATCATCTTGTGTGTGCATCACTCTATGTCTATGGATATTCTTGTTTGTTCCTTGTGGGACTAACCCATGTAGGAAAGTTGAAAGTGCAACTCACTCCAAAGGATTGCTCCAAATGATCTACATCAACATTGAGCATCCACATCTTCAACCCCTACATGAAGTCATCATTGACAAAACCCAAGGTTAGTTCATCCCTCTAAGGGGGGATCTCACATCTAGGGGGAGCTTAACTCTAAGAATTGAGTCAAAGCAACTCTAATGATGTGAACACATCAATGCATTATGTAAAAGTGGTAACCCCACTTGAGCTTAAACGATGAGTATGACCTATGATCAAATGTCTTTCTTTTGACTCCTAAGTCAATATACTCATATATAGATGACCTAGTCATCGCCAATTGTTTGATAGATGCTAGAATTGGTTGTGCATGCTTTGCCACATATTTCATTTGCCATCTTATTGTGTGAGCATGTTGGTGCATATTTTACCCATTCAAGGACATCCACTTGTTGTTTTGATTGTTTGGCTTATTTTCTTTTTGCCAAGTGGATGGACAAGAAGGCCTAAGAACCTTCTCTAGCTATCTATGCTTTTCTCATCTCAAACTCTGTTCATGCTACATCACAAAATTTGATCAAGTCAGATTTGAACCACTCTGTGTGAGGAGCACTAGGAGTCCCCGATTCGTCATAGAATTAAACTTCCAAAACTTCTTTGTGATTCTCGGTCTGACCGATTCCTCCATTTCGGTCCTACCGAGATCATTAAGTCGATCTAAGTTTTCAATCTTGGTGCAACCGATTTGAACTTTTCGGTCACACCGAGTTGTTGTAACTATACACAGTTATGCATCTCGGTGCCACCAAGTTGTTCCACTCGGTCACACCGACAGGGTCGGGCTATATATAGTCACGGGCAAAATTTTGGAAATTTCTCCGAACCCCTTCGCCCGTGCAATAGCTCACTCTGCCTCGAAGGTCTCCGGATCGTCCCCTCGTCGCCAGCCGCCTCCTGTCGCTGGTCTCCACCGCCGTCAACGGATTTCGCCCCCGCCGTTGCCGCCGTAGCGAGTTCATCGCCAAGCTAGGGTATGGACTCGATCACTGTGCTATCCTCGTCCGATTCCTAGCACATTGTGTTCTTATTGATTCTTGCCACGATTGAAACACTCCTATCCAGTCAATGCAATCCGTAGATTAGATTAGATTCAAAATTTTAGGGTTAGGTTTCCGCCGAAACCATCTCGGACCCACCGAGTTGAAAAACTCGGTCCCACCGATTTGGCTTATGCCATTGCACTAGTGACTCTCGGTCTGACCGAGAATTGCTAATCGGTGAGACCGATTTTAGGACTTTGTGAAACCCTAGCAGTCTTGGTGCCACCGAACTGTGACTCGGTCCAACCGAGCTCATCAGTTTTGGTTCCAAAACTGCTTCGGTATCACCGAGTTTGAAAATCGGTTGATCCGAAATGCTTTCTGTAGAAAACTAAAACTGAATTTTTGAATCATTCTTTTGCAAAAATCTCTGCATTTTGTGATGCTCATCCACTCTATCTCATCTATAACTCTTCACAGGGTCAGCAGTCAGTGTTTGCAGCATGTCAGACCAGAGTGACAGCCAGAACAGGTCAGAAGAGCAAATTGACATGAGCAAGGGCACTAGTCCCTCAAGTTCAACAGATGAAGGCAGCAGAAGCACTCCAAGCAATCTGCCCAAGGCTGCTACCAGGCAGAAGAGGAAGGGAACTTCAGACTCAGAGGATGAGGACTATGTGGCAGCTGAAGATGAGGCTACTTCCAAGAAAGTAGTGCTCAAAAAGGAATATCGCTCAGCAAAGAATACAAAGCCTAGCCTCAATAAGAAAGTTCCTGCCAAGAGGACACCAATGCCCAAGGCCAGAAGGTCCACTCAAGTGCCAGAACAGACTGAACCCAAAGAGGCACCTGCAAAGAAAGTCACATCTTCCAAACCCAAGAAGATTCCCACTGGAGAAACAATGAAGTTTACCATTGAATCAGAGGATGAAGCTGGTCAGGATAAGAAGAAGAAGAGAGCAAGAACCACAACTGCCCAGGTTCTTGGAAAGCCCTCAATGAGAAGAGATTCTGAAGAGGAAGAAGAGGTTGCTGCACCAGCACCCAAGGCACCAAAGCTTATGGGTGATGCTATTAGATCAGGGGCTGCAACATCTAAGCCCAAGGAAGCACCCAAAGCTAACCCCAAGGCCAAGCTTGCACCAAAGAGGAACACCAGGAGTATTCCAGCTGCTGAAAAGAACAAGGCCCCAGTGCCTAATGTTGCTGATGAGGAAGATGAAGAAGGACAGGTCCTAAGGAAGCTCAAGCCCAAGGTACCAGACCACAATGATGCCCATCCTGTGGCTGAGGACATGAGGATCAGGAAGGACTCAGGGTTGAGGATATGGAGGATGGAAGATCCATATGCCTCAAGGAGAAGAACTGCTGTTGATTACATGTTCCATACAAAGGAACAACAGGACTTCTATGAGACAATCTTGTTGGATAAGAAGCCCATAGTTTGTGATATGAGGTGGGTCGACTGGACCTACATCAAGGACAATGAAGAGCACTATCCTGGAGTGCAAGACAGTTTTGTTGCTTGTGGAGTTGTTGATTTTGTTGGGCAAAAGCTCACAAACTGGAATGATGAACTTATCATGCAATTCTACTCCACAGCACACTTCTATCCAGATGGTAGGATAGTTTGGATGTCTGAAGGTACAAGGTACCAATCCACTATTGAGGAATGGGCAAGTCTGATCAATGCCCTAAAGGAAAATGAAGATGACCTGGACATTTATGCCAAGAAGAAGATGGACCACAATTCCATGGCACACATGTACAAGGAGATCCCAGACAAGGCTGTTGAAACACATAAGTTTGGATCAGTCCACTTCCTTCTGTCAGGGCTGCCAACTATCAATTGGATCCTAAGGCACACTCTGTTGCCTAAGTCTGGTGACCACAACATGATCAGAGGGCATGCAATCAACATGTTGCATTTGTTTGATGTGCCACAGAAGTTTAAAGTCATGAGCCTTATGCTGAAACCATTAAGAGGACTGCAGTAGATCAGAAGAGGAGCTGTGGATATGCCCCTCAGATTCAGGAGTTGATTAACTCAAAGATGGGCACAGGAAAATATCAATTGGATAAGGAACATTTTCCACTTTACCCAGACTTTGAGGACAATGAGGTTGTCATGAATGAGAATGATCCATCATCTGTACATGCTCAAGAAAAGAAGGAGAAGGCAAGGAAGGAGAAGGCTGCCAGGATGCCAACTCAAGAGGAGGCATCTGAGTATTTCTTGAAGAACAAGCAGGAGCAGCTTGGTTACTTGATAGCATCAACACTGAGGATTGAGAAGGGACTGTCCACCCTCACTCAGAATCAGGAGAGCTTGGAAAGAATCATGGAATTCAAATTCCATGACCTTGATGTCAAAGTAACTGAGATTCAGTCAGTTGTAGAGCAGCTGCAGGATGACATGCAGGAGAGGCAGGGCAAGACTACCACTAATGTGTTTGCCAGAGTGCCTAGAGCCCAGAGGTCAGTTGCAGTGCCTGTGACAGACACTAGAGCAACATCTTCAACACTAGCTACAGCCCCTACTGCTCCAGTGCAACTAGCTCCAGCATCAACTCCAGCACCCTCTACTTCAACTGAAGCCTTCGTTCTTGGAGTTATCCGGACACCACCACCTGAAGATCAAGCCCGAGAGTCGATCTAGCACTATGCATTTTCTATGAACTTTTTGGTAACTTGTTGCCAAAGGGGGAGAAAAATGTATAGATCATAGGCTTCGAGAGAGAGAGAGAGTGTTGCTTTTATTCTCTCTTGTTTTGATTTGGTGGTTAAACTTGTTTGCTTTTGATTGCTTGAGATACTATACTATGCTTGTGAGACATTGATGATCACGTGTTTGATCATAAGCTACACTTATGCACGTTTGATGATATTATCCTATCTATCCTATGTGATCATTCACTTTGCTTGGTGATGAGTGCATGTATTCAATCTTTATTATTTTGAGTGCTCCACCAAGATGTATGTGACATGGAAGAGTAACCCTTGAGCCTAATTCATTGTGCATTTGCAGTCCAAAGCAAATCTTAAACTATGCACAAATTTAGGGGGAGCTCTTGCTTATCACATAATTGTCAAAGCGACGATGTTGTTAAATCTTATTATCGTTTGTCGAAGCTTTGATCTATATGTTGTCATCAATTAACAAAAAGGGGGAGATTGAAAGTGCAACTATCCCTAGGTGGTTTTGGTAATTCATAACAACATATAGCTCATTGAGCTAATGCTATTCCAAGACAATTATTTCAGGAAAGCTCAATGAATGGCATGGCATGGATGATGAAAGTGGATCCCTCAAAGTACTAAGGACAAAGGATTGGCTCAAGCTCAAAAGCTCAAGACTCTTCATTTTATATTAGTGATCCAAGATCACATTGAGTCTATAGGAAAGGCCAATACTATCAAGGAGGGATGAGGTGTTGCTTAATGAGCCTCTTGCTTCATGTGCTTAGTGATATGCTCCAAAACCCTCAGCTACCTACTTACTCACATCCACAAATGACCTAAACCTAAAGCCAAAATCGGTCACACCGATTCTTCCTATCCGGCGTCACCGATTTCAAAAGTCATAGCCACTACCACAAACCCTAAGCAAATCGGTCTTACCGATAGGGATCTCGGTCTCACCGAGATGGGATTGTAATCTCTTTGTTTCCCTTCATAACATTTTGGTCTAACCAAAGTGAGCGATCGGTCCCACCGAGATTTCAATGTAAACTCTCTATTTCCCTTTTGTAACATTTCGGTCTCACCGAAAAGAGCAAATCGGTACCATCGAGTTTACCTGACCAACTCTCTGGAAAGCTTATTACCAAAATCGGTCTCACTGAGTTTGTGTAATCGGTCTTACCGAGATTACGTTATGCCCTAACCCTAACCAAATCGGTCTCACCGAGTTGCATGTTAGTCCCACCAAAAATCCTAACGGTCACTAGGTTTGCTAAATCGGTCCGAGCGAGTCTGTTGAATCGGTCCCACCGAGTTTGGTAAACTGTGTGTAATGGTTAGATTTTGTGTGGAGGCTATATATACCCCTCCACCTCCTCTTCATTCGTGGAGAGAGCCATCAGAACAAACCTACACTTCCAACTTACCATTTCTGAGAGAGAACCACCTACTCATGTGTTGAGGCCAAGATATTCCATTCCTACCATATGAATCTTGATCTCTAGCCTTCCCCAAGTTGCTTTCCACTCAAATATTCTTTCCACCAGATCCAAAACCTATGAGAGAGAGTTGAGTGTTGGGGAGACTATCATTTGAAGCACAAGAGCAAGGAGTTCATCATCAACGCACCATTTGTTACTTCTTGGAGAGTGGTGTCTCCTAGATTGGCTAGGTGTCACTTGGGAGCCTCCGACAAGATTGTGGAGTTGAACCAAGGAGTTTGTAAGGGCAAGGAGATCGCCTACTTCGTGAAGATCTACCGTTAGTGAGGCAAGTTCTTTGTGGGCGACGACCATGGTGGGATAGACAAGGTTGCTTCTTCGTGGACCCTTCGTGGGTGGAGCCCTCCGTGGACTCGCGCAACCATTACCCTTCGTGGGTTGAAGTCTCCATCAACGTGGATGTACGATAGCACCACCTATCGGAACCACGCCAAAAACATACGTGTCTCCAATTGTGTTTGAATCCTCGAAACCCTTCCCTTTACTTTCTTGCAAGTTGCATGCTTTAATTTCCGCTGCTCATATACTCTTTGCATGCTTGCTTGAATTGTGTGATGATTGCTTGACTTGTCCTAAGATAGCTAAAATCTACCAAACTCTAAAATTGGGAAAAGGTTAAATTTTTAATTGGTCAAGTAGTCTAATCACCCCCCTCTAGACATACTTCAAGGTCCTACACGGTGGGCTCCTACTTCTATGACAAAAAATCATGACAAAAAATGGGCTTTTCGTCCTGGGCGGGCCGGAGACGCAGCTGCATGACATTTTTTGGGTCGTCCATGACGGAAAAAACCATGGTAGAAGCAAGGGCGAGGAAAATATCAGGGAGTTCCCGGTTATGGTGGGTGGTCGGGGCTGAGCGATGCACGTTTCTCTCGTACACGTATGCACGTGGATGCGAGGCGTTGGGCTCTAACTGAAGCCGAGCGAGGCGTTCGCCTACTGGACCCGAGCGATTGCACTGCAGGCTACATGTTACTAAACCCGAGCGATCGATCGATCTGGCTGTTAACTGAATCCGATCAAGCGATTCCTTCGGTACTACATCTAACTGAAGCTGATCAAACCTGCTGCCTCTTGATGAACAGTGAGCATTGTTGGGGGTTGGATGAATAGTCCTGGTGGAGGGTTGGATGAACAGGACCCTGTGGTAGTAGAGGTCGTTACCACTGGATGAACATGACCTCGATCGATCGAGGCGGTTGGGGGTAGATGAACAGGACCCCGTGGAGGGCTGGATGAACAGGACCCCGTGGAGGGCTGGTTGAATAGTAGCTGGTGGAGGGCTGGATGAACTGTAGCCCATGGAGGGGTGGTTGAACAGGACCCCATGGAGAGGGCTGGTTGAACAGTAGCCGTTGGAGGAGTGGTGGAGGCTGGATGAACAGGAGCCCGTGGATGAACAGTCGCAGGTGGAGGCTGGAGGAGGTCGACAGTGGATGAACAGTAGCCCGTGGAGGCTGGATGAGGTCGGCGATGGTGATGAACAGTAGCCCGTGGAGTCCCGTTTTGTGGTACGCCACACCCCTCCCAATGAATAGGACCCCCGTTTCGACTATAGCGTCCAACACAAGTCTGTTTCCTCTGTTTTGCGCTATGACACACCCCTCCCGATCAACAGGATGTCAGGACCCCGACTCAATGTCACATCGATCTAGCCGGTAACACCTCATATCACCTTGCGGCCTCACGCACGGTATCCCCACGGGTGTCGCCTTACCTATGCCCGGGACCGTTTGCGCATTTTGGCTCACGTATATGATAGTGTCGCTAGCATCCATATGATAAAGAGCCCGGGCTGACATGACTAGTCATAAACCCAAAGTGGCACAGACTTACAGGGACAGGCATCCATGACCCAGCTTCGAACGTGTCGGTCATCAGCAAATGGGTCCGGGCTGTAGCACTGGGCTAGCAGGACTCCGGTAAACCGGGCTGTAGCGGGCTAACAGGACTCCGGTACTCAAAGCGTGACATTTCCCCGAGGGGACAGACACAGGAACGAAGAAGGACACATGCCGGCCAGCCTAAGTGTTCCAGAGCAGTAGCAAGCTACCATGGCTCAGCGGTAACACTAGGAGACATTTCCCGGTAAGAGAGGCTACTGAAGATAAACAACTAGATAGTCAGATCCCACACATACCAAGCATTTCAATCATACACACAATATGCTCGATATGTGCAAATACAACGAAGCATCACAACATGACTCTACGACACAAGTACTTTATTTAAGGCTCAGGGAGCCATACATAACATACACAAAGGTACGGGTCTCACGACCCAACATACAAGTCATACAGTCATACAAACCAGCAGCGGAAGTAACTTGTCTGAGTACAGACAACTAGTAAAATAAAGGAGGCTTGGGAAGCCTAGCTATACTACAAGGTCCTTCACAAGCTCAGGGTCACCACCTGGGTCTTTAGCCTACTCGCTGATGTCAACGTCTACATAGAACCCATCAGAAGGGGTTGCAGCGTCTTCTGTAAAAATGTAAATTATAGCAACATGAGTACAAAGGTACTCAGCAAGACTTACATCAGATCCTACATACATGCATATTATCAAGAAGGGTTGGTGGAGTTATTGCAGCAAGCCAGCTTTGACTCTTGGCTAGGCTATCCTACGATACTCCAACTTGAAATGGTTTTGCGCACACGAGTCCACTACTCACCAATTCAATACACTACCGAGGATCCGCCTCCGTCTTCCTACGGAAGAGCCATCCTCGGCACTCACTCTTATCTTGAGGCTTTTAACAGTTTCCATTTACTTGTCTATGAACTGTATAGGCAACCAAGTAGTCCTTTACCGCGGACGCGGCTATTCGAATAGATCATGTTAACCCTGCAGGGGTGTACTCCTTCATACACGCTCTCACCACTTACCGTCGTTTACACGACATGTACTCGGCAACCTTCAAGCGGAAGCCCAACGTGGGTGTCGGCCACGACCTACCTAATCACCTAAGCCTCCAGTCCAGGTTTATCGCCTATCCAGGTTCCATCCGCAGGGAGTCCGGCCGAGGTTTCCCATACGGCCCCGAACAATGTGAACAGGGTTCCCGAGATACCTAACGGGTATTCGGTACACCGTGCCACGTACCTACCGCATCACAGCCCACCCCTACGGTCAGCGCTGTCCACGGCCTCTAGTAGGCTACAAACACCAGAAACTACTTGCAACTCCTGGACGGAGAACTAGGGTGAATAAGAAGCCGAGAGGGTCCATTGGTTTCGGGCCCAATGCATGGTAGTAGCTGATTCTTAAATCACACATACAGATCTCAGTGCTTAAGGTCGGTTTCAATGAAACAACCCACCATGTACTCCTACATGGCCTCTCATCGATACCTTTACCAAATCGTGTTCACCACACCACCCTCATTACCGACATAAACATTTCACTCTAGCCCATCACCCAGATGAACCAGACCTGACACGACTCTAAGCATAGCAGGCATAGCAAGGTAGGAACAACACATACATATGGCTCAAACAACTCCTACACATGCTAGTGGGTTTCATCTAGTTACTGTGGCAATGACAGGTCATGCAGAGGAAATGGGTTCAACTACCGTAGCACACAGCAGTTTGAAACGCGTTGTCTTAATGCAGTAAAAGAGAGCAGGAGCGAGAACATGGGATTGTATCGATATGATCAAATGGTTGGTTGCTTGCCTGATGGTTCGATGCACGGATACGGTTCTTCGTTAGGGTAATCACGGTACTCCTCGGAGGCAGAACCTGTCGCAAAGGACACCGATACACAACCATCACCAAACAATGTGCGACAATATGATGCATGCATGAAACATGGCAATATGAGTGTGTTGGGCTAATGCAACTAAAACCAGAAGGGTTTGAACAAATTTGAATCAAGGATTCAAATTTCAAATTCAAATATGGCCTTTTAAAGTGCTTTTCCTTGTTCTGCTTGAAACATCAATTTAACTTGTTTGATCATGCATGAAAATAGTACAGATGGATAGATTGGATTTTTCTGATCATTTTTCATATATAATTTGTCCAATTTGGAGTTACAGAATAAAAGTTATGAATTTTTGAAGTTTAAATAATATTCTGGAATTTCCTGATTTAAATTAAATCCAGAAAATCAATTACTGCATCAGCCTGACGTCAGTGTGACGTCAGCAGGTCAACGAAACAGGTCTGGGTCAAACCTGACAGTGGGTCCCGCATGTCAGGGTGGTTATTTTAATTAAGATTTAATTAAAACTAATCCTGTATAATTAACAGGGCTGGGCCCCACCTGTCATTGACTCAGGGGAGTCAACCAGGGCCCACCCGTGGTCAAAGTCAAAGCCAGCGACGCCGGCGTTTAGCCGCCGGCGAGCCCGACGTGGCGGCGGGAGTGGTTTTGGCCATTTCGGCCACCAAATGGGCCGCGGAGACCACCGGAGTGGAGCTGAGGACAAACCGCAGCTCTTGGCGGAGTCCGTTGGGGTCGGGGTGGCCGGAGTTGGCGCCGGCGACGACTTTGGCGGCCACCGGGGTTCGGTCGAAGATGAACTTGGCGCTAGAGGGGTCGGTGAGGCTCGTGGAGTAGCTAGCTAGGTGTTGTGGGACTCGGTGAGTAAGATGGACACCATCTTGTGGCCGGAGTGTGGCCGGAAGCACGTCGGCGACGAGGTCCGCGACGGCGCGTGCGGGTGAGCTTGGTGTGCTCGCTGTGGTGCACGAGAGAGAGAAAGAGAGGAAGGGGAAGTTAGCCCAGCTCACTGCGGTCTTGATGGAGAGGACGGCGTGGTCGGGGACGAGCTGCTGCGGCGGCGACGGCGAAGGGGATCTCCGGCGATGGCGGTTCGGGCGAGGTTGGTGCGGCGGCTTCGGGGCACGCGAGCGCTCGGGGCTCGACTAGCTCGAAGAAGTGGAGGACGGCGGAGCTTCTGGACACGGTGGCGCGGCGTGGAGACGAAGGGGAGCACGGCTACGGCGGAGGTGCGGCAACGGTGGCGTCGGCCATGGCGTGGGAGCGCGAGGGAGAGGAACTGGGGGCGAATGGAGGTGTCCAGGAGGGTCGGGGCGCGACGTGGAGCTCGTCCAGGCCATCAGGGCGGCGAGAGGGGGAGGCAGGGCGGCGTGCAGCTGCGTGGCGAGCTGCGGTGCCGCCGCCGAGCACCTTGGCTGCCTGCCTGGCGAGCCAAGCAGCTCGCTGGAGCGGTGGCCGGGCTGGGCCGGCCAGGTGGGCTGGCTGGTGGGCCTGCGGTGGCGCCAGGTAAGTTTTCCCCTTTTTTTCTGTTTCTGTTTTTATTTAATATATCTGCAACTTTGTTGAATTTAATAAAATACCTAGGCAACTTCAAAAATCACCAAACTATTCCTAGCCCATAGTTGGATTATTTCCAACATGAAACATTTTAGTTTGGAGATATTTGAGCATTTAAATATTTTATATAATTTTAAATGCCCAAATTCAAATATTTATGATTTAATTCAAAAACCCTAGGATGGCCTAGGAAAATGTGCACCACTTTTGGCAGAGGTTCTGAACCAAGACAAAAATGATGGGCATTTTAGAAGGGCATTTCAGGTTCATTGAAAATTATTTTAGTAACCGTAGTTGGTTTCAGAGGGGACTGGGGGTTCTGTCATCCCCATTTCAAGTTTCTGATGAAAGAGTAAACATGATGCAACACTCTAATGCATGACTAGCTAGGGTGTGACAACTCACCCCCACTCAAAAGAATCTCGTCCCGAGATTTGGGTTCCTCCGGGAAGAAGGCGGGATACTCGAGTCGAAGACGATCCTCCCTTTCCCAAGTTGCTTCATCCTCAGAATGGTGCGACCATTGAACCTTGAGAAACTTGATATTATGACGTCGAGTGATACGTTCGGCTTGATCGAGGATACGAACGGGGTACTCTCGATATGTAAGGTTATCTTGGAGATCAAGCGTTTCGTGGTCCACTCCACGGATAGGATCCGAGAAGCAACGCCTCAGTTGAGAAACATGGAAGACATCGTGGATTCTGGAGAGATGCGGAGGTAGTCCCAACTGGTAGGCAACTTCTCCTCGTTTGGCAAGAATGCGAAAAGGTCCAATGTAACGAGGAGCCAATTTGCCTTTGATACCGAAACGATGGGTTCCCTTCAGAGGGGTGACCCGAAGATAAGCCTTCTCGTCAACCTCGAAAGTCATAGTCCTATGTTTTCGGTCATATTGACTCTTTTGACGAGATTGGGCTGTTTTCAACTTTTCACGAACGATGCGAACTTGTTCCTCTGCTTCCTGAATCATATCCGGGCCAAAGAATTGTCTTTCCCCGGTCTCTGACCAGTTAAGGGGTGTTCGACACCGTCGTCCATAGAGAACTTCAAAAGGGGCTTTACCCAAGCTAGATTGATAGCTGTTGTTGTAGGCGAATTCGGCAAATGGAAGGCACTTCTCCCAGTCCATTCCGAATGAGATAACAGAGGCTCGAAGCATGTCTTCTAGAATTTGGTTGACGCGTTCCACTTGACCACTCGACTGAGGGTGGAAGGCGGTGCTAAAGGAGAGACGGGTTCCCATGGCATTTTGGAAACTTTCCCAAAATCGAGAGGTGAAAAGACTTCCTCGATCCGAGTTAATTTCCAAAGGAACACCATGGAGAGACACTATTCGGGAGATGTATAAGTCTGCCAGCTGACTAGCGGTTATACACTCTCGAACAGGTAGGAAATGGGCTACTTTGGAAAGACGATCGACCACGACGAAAATAGCATTATTCCCTCTCTTGGTCCTGGGAAAACCGGTAATGAAATCCATACCAATTTTATCCCATTTCCATTCAGGAATAGCTAAGGGTTGAAGGGTGCCAGCAGGCCGTTGGTGCTCTGCTTTTACACGACGACAGACGTCGCAATTTGCAATATACTGAGCAATTTCTCTCTTCATCCTAGTCCACCAGAACCTCTGGCGTAGGTCCTGATACATCTTAGTGCTACCGGGATGAATGGTGAGAGGAGATTCATGAGCTTCCTTAAGGATCAAACGCCTCAGGTTTCGCACTTTGGGAACCACTAGTCGATTCCCGAAGTATACGACCCCTTGATCATTAATGGAGAAGCAATTCGCAATTCCTTTCCGAATGTTTCTCTTGATGCGGGAGATTCCTGGATCTACCTTCTGTGCCTTGATAATCTGATCCGTAAGGGTAGGTTTTGCCACCAAGGTGGAAAGAAAACCTTGAGGTACAATGTGAAGGTTTAGCTTCCGAAATTCCTCATGGAGAAGCGGTTGACTTTGTTGTAACATCAGGTTGTTACAATAAGATTTACGACTTAGCGCATCAGCCATGACGTTGGCTTTCCCTGGGGTGTAGGTTATCCCTAAGTCGAAGTCTGTGATCAACTCAACCCAACGTCTTTGCCTGAGATTCAGATCCGATTGGGTGAAAATGTACTTCAGACTTTGGTGATCAGTGAATATTTCGCAACGGTTACCGAGGAGGTAATGCCGCCAGGTCTTAAGTGCATAGACTACAGCTGCAAGCTCTAGATCATGAGTAGGATAATTCTCCTCATGTGGGTGCAATTGCCGTGAAGCGTAGGCAATTACGTGTCGATCTTGCATGAGAATACAACCTAGTCCTTGTCGCGAGGCGTCGCAGTAGATAACAAAATCCTTGGAGAAGTCTGGCGGTACCAGTACGGGAGCAGAGGTCAGGCGTCTTTTCAGTTCCTGAAAGCTGTGCTCACATTGTGGAGTCCATTCGAACTTTTTATCTTTCTTGAGGAGTTCGGTTAGAGGTTTAGCAACTTTGGAGAAGTTTTCGACAAAGCGACGACAATAGCTCGCTAAGCCCAGAAAACTCCGAACTTGCTTGACCGATTCAGGTGGAGTCCAATTAAGGACGGCTTGAACTCGCTCAGGGTTAACAGCAATACCTTTACCAGATATTACATGACCCAGATAGGTCACTTCTGACAACCAAAATTCACATTTAGAAAATTTGGCATAAAGGCGATGTTCTCGAAGTTTCTGCAACACTAGCCTTAGATGTTCGGCATGTTCTTCCTCGTTCTTGGAGTAGATGAGTATATCATCGAGGTAAACCACGACGAATTTATCCAAATACTCCATGAAGATTGAGTTCATTAACCGAGAAAAGGTGGCTGGAGCGTTGGTTAAACCGAAGGACATGACGGTGTACTCGTATTGGCCATAACGAGTAACAAAGGCCGTTTTAGGAATGTCCCCGTTTCTGATTTTGATTTGATGGTAGCCCAACCTCAAATCCATCTTGGAGAAGACTGAGGATCCAGCGAGCTGATCGTACAGGTCGTTGATCCTGGGAAGCGGATATTTGTTCTTGATTGTGACCAAATTGACAGGTCGGTAATCTACAACCATCCGGTCCGTACCATCCTTCTTCTTAACGAATAGGACGGGGCAAGCCCACGGAGATGAACTAGGGCGGATGAAACCCTTTTTCAAGGACTCATCGAGTTGTTTCTTAAGCTCGGCTAGTTCTAGGGGTGCCATCTTATAAGGTCTTCTAGCAATCGGAACGGTTCCTGGAATGAGGTCTATTACAAACTCAACATCCCTGTCAGGTGGAACACCTGGCAATTCCTTTGGAAAGACATCCGGAAAGTCACGGACTACCGGAACGTCCTCAAGGTCTGGCAAAGGGCTGGCGTTAAGAGAATATAATTGTCGCTTGGCTAATCGGGTCAAGACATTGACTATCTTCCCCGAAGGATGGGTAAGTTGAACAGTCCTAGAGAAGCAATCAATTTTGGCTTGATGAGCTGACATCCAGTCCATACCCAGAATGATATTAATATCTGAAGATTTAAGGGCTATCAAGGATGCGAGGAAAACAAGTCTGTCGACTTGGATTTCATTTCCATGGCTTACCCTAGAAGTTTGCCATTTGGATCCCGGAGTTTGAATTACCATAGAGGTTGGCATATCACCGAATGCGACGTTATGCAAACGAGCATAATTTTCAGATATAAAAGAATGAGAGGCTCCTGTATCGAAAAGAACAGATGTCGGGTGGCAATTAACAAGAAGCGTACCGAGAACGACGTTGGGATCCTCTTGAGCTTCTTCGGCAGAGATACAGTTGACATGGCCACGTGAAGCGGTGACCGGCTTGGCGTGGAATATTTTTCCTGTCGGCTTGCCACGGCCAACAGCTTTAGCAGATTGATTTGGGTTGGTCTGGGGACACTCACGCATATAGTGACCAGATTCCCCACACTTGAAACAAGTCACGGAACTGGTACGTGGAGGAGCATTGTTAGTTGGACCCCCATAGGGCTTGGCCGGTGCAGACTGTTGGACAGGGCGAGGCGCCTGGAAAGATGGCCTCGGTGTGAACCTGGGTGGCAGGGCGGTGTTGGGTACCCACACGCGGCGCTTCTGAGGACCAGCACCGGATGAGGAACCCATATCACGGCCATGCTTGCGTGTTGCGTCATAGTCAGTCTGACCAGTTTCAGCACTGATGGCTTTGTTGACAAGTTTCTGGAAGGATGCGCACTCATGCAGACGGAGGTCACGGCGAAGCTCAGGACTAAGGCCCTTACGGAACCTTGCTTGCTTCTTGGCGTCGGTAGAAACTTCCTCGGTTGCATATCGTGCGAGGTTACCAAACTCCCTGCTGTAAGCATCCACAGAAAGTCGGCCTTGGGTGAAACTGCAAAATTCGTCACGTTTACGGTCCATGAGACCCTCCGGAATGTGATGTTCACGGAAAGCCTCGCTGAATTCAGCCCAAGTAGTGACATGGCCCGCTGGGCGCATAGCTCCATAATTCTCCCACCATAGACTGGCGGGGCCTTCAAGATGATATGCAGCAAAGGTGACCTTGTCAGCCTCCGCTACCAGCGCGGAACGCAGTTTGTGAGAGATACTGCGAAGCCAGTCATCAGCGTCGAGAGGCTCGACGGAGTGGTGGAACGTGGGTGGATGTAATTTGATAAAATCACTGAGTGACACCACGTTAGTCCTCTGATGGTGTGCCGTGTTCTGTTCAATACGCTCCAACAAACGGTTGGTCTCCCGCTTGTTTCTCTCAGCTTCCATCATAACCTCGGCTAGGGACGGGGGATGAGGCAGATTTGCATCCCTGACTTCACTGCCTTCGGCCTGCTCTTGAGGAGCAGGGTTAGTGCGCGTGTTGACCATCCTAGGTAAACAAGACAACGATTTGTCAGGATGATAAAATTCCAACATAGGATACAAAATGTAAGGAATAACTCGGAATGCAAGATGATCATCCGTATGACATGGTAGATACACAAACTGCTTCTTTTATTCCATCGTCATACACACCATACAGGGTTTAGTACAAGACCAAACAAAGTACTATTACGGTGAAAAGAGGATTACATCTCATCGGAGGCATCCCAAGCTCCTATACATTATTTTTCTACACCTCCGGAAAGAGTACAAGCTAGGTCATATCCCACGAGTCACGCGGGACGATAGAAGACACAGCTAGTGCGAACTAGTGATACTACCGCTAACTCAGACCGATCCGTAGTAGTCCTCGTAGAAGTCACCTCCATAGCCTGGAAGCTCAACATGATCATCCGGGAACAGACGATCTCGCGGAGCTTGTGGACCATAGGGGCTAGGATGATGCCTTGGACCAACAAACGGTGGCCTGCGGGGACCGCGAGGTGGGGTGATGCCTCCTACATCACGCCAAACCATCACGTCTGGCAGAGCAGATCTCACAGGATAGAGATCACGCATATCTGAGAATCCAGCTTGCACCGCCGGTGCGAACCGAGTCAAAGTGGCCCAGTGGTCAGCACGGGTATTGAAGAGCTCTAACCGCAAGGCCCGATTTTCACGGTCCTTATCCTCGAGCATCTCAGCAGTGGTGCGAGTCCGTGAATTCTCCTGAGTGGGGTCAGCATAGATAGCCTGGAGATACCCTTGTGCTCCCGGAAGTGATCCTGGCATATACCGGAAATCAGAGTCCCGAAATAGACCAGATCTGACTCGCATAATGGTCATCATAGAGTAGGCGGCGTCCTGCACAACCATCTCAATAGTAACCCCGAGTCCATAGGAGCAGTGAAGAGGCTCGGTGGATCCAGGATAAGATGGAAATATCCTGACAGTGCAGAGATACTGGCTTTGATTAAAGTCTCGGAATTGCTCTTCGACCGTGTACTCAGGATACCAGCGGTATCCAGCCTCAGTCATTACCCTGACCAACTTGGCAGTATGGCCGGGTACATCTAGGCATCGAGTCAGGCGAACCACTTGATTAAGGTCGCGAGTGGCCATCTGAAAGCACAATCATAATGCAAGGGCATTAGAATTTCTAGCAAAATTTCGGCAGCATAACAGCTGTAAATGCTCAAGAAGGATTTTGAGACATTTGACAAAGGATTTCGTACACACTCAACATCATCGTATCAAGTTCTGAATCCATTCTAACAACATAATGTGGTAGTAGAACTGAACTAGGCTTGTATCCATCAAACTTATAAGGTACTACTGATTAGTAACACGTGATCCTGATAGAGAGAATAGGTCCTAATTCCTTAACCCCCGGTGGAAGAATGGGCTGACTCAGATCAGAATGTCATAAGATAAAGGAGTAAAAAGAGCCTTACGTTCCAACCCACAAACAATTCCCCTACATATAACTAAAGAATTTCTAGACTCAACATCGACCAGTTTGGCTTGGAGAACCTACAGGCAGTCCGGCTCTGATGCCAACGCTGTCAGGACCCCGACTCAATGTCACATCGATCTAGCCGGTAACACCTCATATCACCTTGCGGCCTCACGCACGGTATCCCCACGGGTGTCGCCTTACCTATGCCCGGGACCGTTTGCGCATTTTGGCTCACGTATATGATAGTGTCGCTAGCATCCATATGATAAAGAGCCCGGGCTGACATGACTAGTCGTAAACCCAAAGTGGCACAGACTTACAGGGACAGGCATCCATGACCCAGCTTCGAACGTGTCGGTCATCAGCAAATGGGTCCGGGCTGTAGCACTGGGCTAGCAGGACTCCGGTAAACCGGGCTGTAGCGGGCTAACAGGACTCCGGTACTCAAAGCGTGACATTTCCCCGAGGGGACAGACACAGGAACGAAGAAGGACACATGCCGGCCAGCCTAAGTGTTCCAGAGCAGTAGCAAGCTACCATGGCTCAGCGGTAACACTAGGAGACATTTCCCAGTAAGAGAGGCTACTGAAGATAAACAACTAGATAGTCAGATCCCACACATACCAAGCATTTCAATCATACACACAATATGCTCGATATGTGCAAATACAACGAAGCATCACAACATGACTCTACGACACAAGTACTTTATTTAAGGCTCAGGGAGCCATACATAACATACACAAAGGTACGGGTCTCACGACCCAACATACAAGTCATACAGTCATACAAACCAGCAGCGGAAGTAACTTGTCTGAGTACAGACAACTAGTAAAATAAAGGAGGCTTGGGAAGCCTAGCTATACTACAAGGTCCTTCACAAGCTCAGGGTCACCACCTGGGTCTTTAGCCTACTCGCTGATGTCAACGTCTACATAGAACCCATCAGAAGGGGTTGCAGCGTCTTCTGTAAAAATGTAAATTATAGCAACATGAGTACAAAGGTACTCAGCAAGACTTACATCAGATCCTACATACATGCATATTATCAAGAAGGGTTGGTGGAGTTATTGCAGCAAGCCAGCTTTGACTCTTGGCTAGGCTATCCTACGATACTCCAACTTGAAATGGTTTTGCGCACACGAGTCCACTACTCACCAATTCAATACACTACCGAGGATCCGCCTCCGTCTTCCTACGGAAGAGCCATCCTCGGCACTCACTCTTCTCTTGAGGCTTTTAACAGTTTCCATTTACTTGTCTATGAACTGTATAGGCAACCAAGTAGTCCTTTACCGCGGACGCGGCTATTCAAATAGATCATGTTAACCCTGCAGGGGTGTACTCCTTCATACACGCTCTCACCACTTACCGTCGTTTACACGACATGTACTCGGCAACCTTCAAGCGGAAGCCCAACGTGGGTGTCGGCCACGACCTACCTAATCACCTAAGCCTCCAGTCCAGGTTTATCGCCTATCCAGGTTCCATCCGCAGGGAGTCCGGCCGAGGTTTCCCATACGGCCCCGAACGATGTGAACAGGGTTCCCGAGATACCTAACGGGTATTCGGTACACCGTGCCACGTACCTACCGCATCACAGCCCACCCCTACGGTCAGCGCTGTCCACGGCCTCCAGTAGGCTACAAACACCAGAAACTACTTGCAACTCCTGGACGGAGAACTAGAGTGAATAAGAAGCCGAGAGGGTCCATTGGTTTCGGGCCCAATGCATGGTAGTAGCTGATTCTTAAATCACACATACAGATCTCAGTGCTTAAGGTCGGCTTCAATGAAACAACCCACCATGTACTCCTACATGGCCTCTCATCGATACCTTTACCAAATCGTGTTCACCACACCACTCTTATTACCGACATAATCATTTCACTCTAGCCCATCACCCAGATGAACCAGACCTGACACGACTCTAAGCATAGCAGGCATAGCAAGGTAGGAACAACACATACATATGGCTCAATCAACTCCTACACATGCTAGTGGGTTTCATCTAGTTACTGTGGCAATGACAGGTCATGCAGAGGAAGTGGGTTCAACTACCGTAGCACACAGCAGTTTGAATCGCGTTGTCTTAATGCAGTAAAAGAGAGCAGGAGCGAGAACATGGGATTGTATCGATATGATCAAATGGTTGGTTGCTTGCCTGATGGTTCGATGCACGGATACGGTTCTTCGTTAGGGTAGTCACGGTACTCCTCGGGGACAGATCCTGTCGTAAAGGATAACGATACACAGGCATCACCAAACAATGTGCAACAATATGATGCATGCATGAAACATGGCAATATGAGTGTGTTGGGCTAATGCAACTAAAGCTACCAACGCTGTCAGGACCCCGACTCGATGTCACATCGATCTAGCTGGTAACACCTCATATCACTTTGCGGCCTCACGCACGGTATCCCCACGGGTGTCGTCTTACCTTTTCCCGGGACCGTTTGCGCCTTTTGGCTCGCGTATATGAAAGTGTCGCTAGCATCCATATGATAAAGAGCCCGGGCTGACATGACTAGTCGTAAACCCAAAGTGGCACAGACTTACAGGGACAGGCATCCATGACCCAGCTTCAAACGTGTCGGTCATCAGCAAGTGGGTCCGGGCTGTAGCACTGGGCTAGCAGGACTCCGGTAAACCGGGCTGTAGCGGGCTAACAGGACTCCGGTACTCAAAGCGTGACATTTCCCCGAAGGGACAGACACAGGAACGAAGAAGGACACATGCCGGCCAGCCTAAGTGTTCCAGAGCAGTAGCAAGCTACCATGGCTCAGCGGTAACACTAGGAGACATTTCCCGGTAAGAGAGGCTACTAAAGATAAACAACTAGATAGTCAGATCCCACACATACCAAGCATTTCAATCATACACACAATATGCTCGATATGTGCAAATACAACGAAGCATCACAACATGACTCTACGACACAAGTACTTCAGTGAACCATACATAACATACACAAAGGTACGGGTCTCACGACCCAACATACAAGTCATACAGTCATACAAACCAGCAGCGGAAGTAACTTGTCTGAGTACAGACAACTAGTAAAATAGAAGAGGCTTGGAAAGCCTAGCTATACTACGTGGTCCTTCACAAGCTCAGGGTCACCACCTGGGTCTTTAGCCTACTCGTTGATGTCAACGTCTACATAGAACCCATCAGAAGGGGTTGCAGCGTCTTCTGTAAAAATGTAGATTATAGCAACATGAGTACAAAGGTACTCAGCAAGACTTACATCAGATCCTACATACATGCATCGTATCAAGAAGGGTTGGTGGAGTTATTGCAGCAAGCCAGCTTTGACTCTTGGCTAGGCTATCCTACGATAATCCAACTTGAAATGGTTTTGCGCACACGAGTCCACTACTCACCACTTCAATACACTACCGAGGATCCACCTCCGTCTTCCTACGGAAGACCCATCCTCGGCACTCACACTTATCTTGAGGCTTTTAACAGTTTCCATTTACTTGTCTATGAACTGTATAGGCAACCAAGTAGTCCTTTACCGCGGACGCGGCTATTCGAATAGATTATGATAACCCTGCAGGGGTGTACTTCTTCATACATGTTTCCACCACTTAGCGTCTGCACACGACATGTGCTCGGCAGACTTCAAGCGAAAGCCGACGTGGGTGTAGACCACGACCTACCTAAACACTTAAGCCTCTAGTCCAGGTTTATCGCCTATTCAGGTTCCATCCGCAGGGAGTCTGGCCGAGGTTTCCCATACGGCCCCGAACGATGTGAACAGGGTTCCCGAGATACCTAACGGGTATTCGGTACACCGTGCCACGTACCTACCGCATCACAGCCCACCCCTACGGTCAGCGCTGTCCACGGCCTCCAGTAGGCTACAAACACCAGAAACTACTTGCAACTCCTGGACGGAGAACTAGGGTGAATAAGAAGCCGAGAGGGTCCATTGGTTTCGGGCCCAATGCATGGTAGTAGCTGATTCTTAAATCACACATACAGATCTCAGTGCTTAAGGTCGGTTTCAATGAAACAACCCACCATGTACTCCTACATGGCCTCTCATCGATACCTTTACCAAATCGTGTTCACCACACCACCCTCATTACCGACATAAACATTTCACTCTAGCCCATCACCCAGATGAACCAGACCTGACACGACTCTAAGCATAGCAGGCATAGCAAGGTAGGAACAACACATACATATGGCTCAAACAACTCCTACACATGCTAGTGGGTTTCATCTAGTTACTGTGGCAATGACAGGTCATGCAGAGGAAATGGGTTCAACTACCGTAGCACACAGCAGTTTGAAACGCGTTGTCTTAATGCAGTAAAAGAGAGCAGGAGCGAGAACATGGGATTGTATCGATATGATCAAATGGTTGGTTGCTTGCCTGATGGTTCGATGCACGGATACGGTTCTTCGTTAGGGTAATCACGGTACTCCTCGGAGGCAGAACCTGTCGCAAAGGACACCGATACACAACCATCACCAAACAATGTGCGACAATATGATGCATGCATGAAACATGGCAATATGAGTGTGTTGGGCTAATGCAACTAAAACCAGAAGGGTTTGAACAAATTTGAATCAAGGATTCAAATTTCAAATTCAAATATGGCCTTTTAAAGTGCTTTTCCTTGTTCTGCTTGAAACATCAATTTAACTTGTTTGATCATGCATGAAAATAGTACAGATGGATAGATTGGATTTTTCTGATCATTTTTCATATATAATTTGTCCAATTTGGAGTTACAGAATAAAAGTTATGAATTTTTGAAGTTTAAATAATATTCTGGAATTTCCTGATTTAAATTAAATCCAGAAAATCAATTACTGCGTCAGCCTGACGTCAGTGTGACGTCAGCAGGTCAACGGAACAGGTCTGGGTCAAACCTGACAGTGGGTCCCGCATGTCAGGGTGGTTATTTTAATTAAGATTTAATTAAAACTAATCCTGTATAATTAACAGGGCTGGGCCCCACCTGTCATTGACTCAGGGGAGTCAACCAGGGCCCACCCGTGGTCAAAGTCAAAGCCAGCGACGCCGGCGTTTAGCCGCCGGCGAGCCCGATGCGGCGGCGGGAGTGGTTTTGGCCATTTCGGCCACCAAATGGGCCGCGGAGACCACCGGAGTGGAGCTGAGGACAAACCGCAACTCTTGGCGGAGTCCGTTGGGGTCGGGGTGGCCGGAGTTGGCGCCGGCGACGACTTTGGCGGCCACCGGGGTTCGGTCGAAGATGAACTTGGCGCTAGAGGGGTCGGTGAGGCTCGTGGAGTAGCTAGCTAGGTGTTGTGGGACTCGGTGAGTAAGATGGACACCATCTTGTGGCCGGAGTGTGGCCGGAAGCACGTCGGCGACGAGGTCCGCGACGGCGCGTGCGGGTGAGCTTGGTGTGCTCGCTGTGGTGCACGAGAGAGAGAAAGAGAGGAAGGGGAAGTTAGCCCAGCTCACTGCGGTCTTGATGGAGAGGACGGCGTGGTCGGGGACGAGCTGCTGCGGCGGCGACGGCGAAGGGGATCTCCGGCGATGGCGGTTCGGGCGAGGTTGGTGCGGCGGCTTCGGGGCACGCGAGCGCTCGGGGCTCGACTAGCTCGAAGAAGTGGAGGACGGCGGAGCTTCTGGACACGGTGGCGCGGCGTGGAGACGAAGGGGAGCACGACTACGGCGGAGGTGCGGCGACGGTGGCGTCGGCCATGGCGTGGGAGCGCGAGGGAGAGGAACTGGGGGCGAATGGAGGTGTCCAGGAGGGTCGGGGCGCGACGTGGAGCTCGTCCAGGCCATCAGGGCGGCGAGAGGGGGAGGCAGGGCGGCGTGCAGCTGCGTGGCGAGCTGCGGTGCCGCCGCCGAGCACCTTGGCTGCCTGCCTGGCGAGCCAAGCAGCTCGCTGGAGCGGTGGCCGGGCTGGGCCGGCCAGGTGGGCTGGCTGGTGGGCCTGCGGTGGCGCCAGGTTAGTTTTCCCCTTTTTTTCTGTTTCTGTTTTTATTTAATATATCTGCAACTTTGTTGAATTTAATAAAATACCTAGGCAACTTCAAAAATCACCAAACTATTCCTAGCCCATAGTTGGATTATTTCCAACATGAAACATTTTAGTTTGGAGATATTTGAGCATTTAAATATTTTATATAATTTTAAATGCCCAAATTCAAATATTTATGATTTAATTCAAAAACCCTAGGATGGCCTAGGAAAATGTGCACCACTTTTGGCAGAGGTTCTGAACCAAGACAAAAATGATGGGCATTTTAGAAGGGCATTTCAGGTTCATTGAAAATTATTTTAGTAACCCTAGTTGGTTTCAGAGGGGACTGGGGGTTCTGTCATCCCCATTTCAAGTTTCTGATGAAAGAGTAAACATGATGCAACACTCTAATGCATGACTAGCTAGGGTGTGACACAGGACCCCGTTTCGACCATAGGAGGTCGAAGAGAAGTCTGTTTCCTCTGTTTTGCGGTACACCACACCCCTCCCGGTGAACAGGATCCCGTTTTGACCATAGGCGGTCGAACACAAGGCTGTTTCCTCCATTTTACGGTACGCCAGGCCTCATTTCGATCGGCTGTTCCGTCCAAGCCGGTTGGCTCCCGATGAACAACACACATTCCACTGCCTCCCAATGAACACGACGACGGAGTTTCTCCGTTCTGACCCATCCATGTACACGAGCTCTAGCCGTACGTATGCACGAGTAGGCATTCGAGACCCCGCCCGTATGTACGTACGTGGCCGTATTTACTTTCTTGCACCCTGGCTGTATGTACGTGTACATACTACGTCCGCTCCTCTACTACGACACGTGCCCTTCCTTACTCGGCCACGATTCATCGCTGCATCCTGTAGATAGACCGATCGACTAGTATGTACGTACACGTTTGCGACCAGAATGACAACACTACGCACACTTTGATCAGGTGGGTCCCAACTGTCAGGGAGGATAAGGAGGCACTTCCTTGCGTGCGAAGATGTAGCTGGTGGGTCCCAGCAGTCAGGGGGGAAATGGTTTTTCATGAAATACGGTGGCCTGTCCGGTGGGTCCCTACTATCAGGTGGAGGAATCATTATTTTCCGCATAATAAGGAGGCACTTCCTTGCTGCGGCCATGGACCCATCTGTCAGCCTCTCCACGTATAGTACTCTTCTGATGGAAGTCATTTCTTGACCACATTGACCACTCCGCACCGAGAGCACCAAGGCGATGGATGATGGCGAGGCCTAGGAAGGGGACGATGCGGAGACGGGGAAGACGCGGCAGTGGATGCCCACGAAGAGGAGTACGAGGGTTCGCTGGTTCGGCTGCGATGTGAGGCTGCCGTCGCCGCAGAATAACAGGGGATTTGGATGAGTAGAGGGATGTCCTGGCCATCGGTAGGAGTAGTAGGGGCGGTGAGGCCTCCACGGCAGGACAGCCGACCACGGGAGGCAAGAGCAAGCGGTGGTTTGGATGGTTGGAGTAAGAAAATCATAGGTTGAAGAAGCAGGACGACCGTTGGATGTTAACAATCCAACGGTCACTAGTGATAGAATTGTTTGTTGACTAAGTTGACAAAGCCCTCCATCCGCGTCAACTTAGTAGGCCCACAAGTCAGCCTCCCACTATGGTAGGTCCGAGCTAGCAGGGGGAGTATTCGTTTTTTGTGCGTAATAAGGAGGCACTTCCTTGCGTGCGAAGATATAGCTGGTGGGTCTGAGCTGTCATTGGGAGTATTCATTCTTTTTGGCGTAATAAGGAGGTACTTGCTTACGTGCGGCCATGGACCATGTGGGTCCCAACTGTCAGCCTCTCCATGTACATCCCTCTTCTGGTGTTGTCGTTTGTTGACAATGTTTGACCACGCCGTGCCGAGAACACCAGCGCGATGGACGACGGCGAGACCTAGGAAGGGAATGACCCGGAGGCAGCGAAGCCACAAGAGTGGAGGTATGTGGGTGAGTAGAGGAATGGCCTGGCCAGCGGTGCGAGTAGTAGGGGGCGGTGAGGCCTACGCGACAGCACAGCCGGCCATGGGAGGCGGGAGTAGGCGGTCCCGCCAGCGCTGAATTTGGCGGATGGAGCAAGAAAAATCAGAGATTGAAGAAACACGACGGCCGTTGGATTGACATCCAATGGTTACGTCCGCTAGAATCATTTGTGTATATAATAAGTAAAAAAATCTTGCATACGCGTCAACTTAATAGGCCCACAAGTTAGACCACTCCCTATTTTTTAAATAATTTACAGCTCATTGCAACTTCTTATGCAACTTATTGCAGTCTGTTTTTTTGTTGGCCAGGGCCAGGGTTAAAAATTTAAACGAAATTTCGCATAGTTTTGTGGGTTCCAAACTACTTTTAATACCGAAATGTCGAGCCAGATTTAAAGTACTTTGAAGATATATTTGAATTAGGCTAAACACTACTGCAGGATGCTGCTAACGCAACACTACGATCAGTGACCCTTTGAGAAACTGTGTGCAATGTAATAATCACAAACGGTGGTGTAAGAGAACCGTCAAAAATGTGCAAAATGTTTGCGATGACGGATGCATCAAACACGGTTCAGATTTTAATTGCGTGTGCGATACACGACATACAATTCAGTTCAATGAACTGTTTGTGATGAGGAGGAACAAAAGAAACGGGCAGCCAGATGAAGGCGTGTGCGATACACAACATAAGGTTCACTCGGATTAACTGTTTGTGATGAGGCGGAACAACAGAAACGGACAGCTAGATAAAGATGTGTGCGATTGAGGGCATACACTTCAGAAGGATTAACTGTTTGCGATTAGGAAACAGAATAGAAACGGTCAGCCAGATCAAAGGTGTGTGAGATTGATGGCATACACTTCACACGAATGAACTGTTTGCGATTAGCCACAACAAACAGAAACAGTTAGACAAATTAACGTGTGTGCGCTAGACGGGCACACATTCTAATTAAAAGAAGCGTGCGCGATGGTAATAACGAGCGCGCACGGTTCTTGGAACAAGACGTGTGCTAACATTGCCTATTGTGGTGCACCAAACGCCACTTACGAGGCCGAGAAAGCGTGCCCATATTACGCCGTCCAGGAATAGTGCCGCACTTAGAAATTATAGAATCGTCAATAAATTTTGAGCCTGCGTCCCGTCACCTTCCAAATTGCAAACATGTTCACACCGATCAAAACCTAAACGGTTTCCCACTTAGGAGCGTATTAGTACTCGGTTATAAATATTGTACTATGCCAAGATGACTGCACATTCCTTCCTCAACTCCTCATCCACAAAATCAAACAAGTCATTCAGCATCATTCTCTTGCGTCTGCCATGGCCAGATTGAGTTCTCGGTCGAGAGATTACCACCACGAAGAGGCGAGCATGGAAGCGGAAGCACGAGAGATGCCCCACTTAGCCGCGAAAGCAGCCGACATGTCCCGCTGCACCGCTGAAGCAGCACCGAGGTCTCGCCGCGCCATCGATGCAGCAGACTGGTCCGGTCGCGCCGTGGAAGAAGCAGAGATGTCCGGCCGCATCGCGAGAGATGTCCTCCCGCGTCACGGGGGCCTGGGAAAATCTCTCGCGGGTAGGGAGGACTCTTATAGGAGCATGCATGCGATCGTCCATAACCAGATGGATTAGATCTCCGGCTGGATGAAGCTGCAAGACGAGTTGAATGCCTCGTTTGAACAACTCCGGGCCGACCGCGACCTACTGAGGGCGAAGATCGCTGGAAGGGCGGAGTAGGCGGAGGAGACTGCTGCCTTGTTGTAGAGGACGAGTGTCATCGTCAAGAAACTTATGGACGAGAATTTCATGCTCCGCATCGAGCGCGAATGGCTGGTGGAGGAATCCGCGGTTACTTCCGAGCGGCGTATTAAGGACATGAAACTAATGAAAGAGATCATCGCTGCTCGCCATGAGAACTAGTCTCCGCGACCTGCAGCGCATCAAGAAAGTAGAGATCAGCGAGCCAGATCGTTGTATGTGTCTTCCTTCTTCTTTTTCCCTTGTGTATTTCGGGCGTAGCCGCATGTGGCTTTTTTAGTTATCTTCCTAGATATGCAAGACAATTATTATCCACTGTCATCGTCCTTATATTCATCATGCTTGCTGTAAGTCGCAGTCGATGCTATATATGTCCGTCGAATCTTACATTAAGATCCGTGCAAAACTTTCTTTTCAGATTTTCACTTTTCTCTCTTAAATCTCAGTCCAGTGAGACATAGCCACGCCGTGAAACAGGGGCTCGGGGGCCATTAATGGAGACGTTGGGAGGGAGGTGCGCAACGGATAGAGGTGAAAGGGCTCTCCTCTCGATGAGCACGTGTAGGGGTCTGATTGCACGCCTCTCGCACTCAAATAGCTACCCCGCACGGCACCTCCTAGCCAATAAAAAAGGGACGCGTGGCGGCATGTAATTGGTAAGTAGAACACCCACGGTTTCAATAATAGTTGTGTTTCCGATTTCTAACGTGACAACACTTGTTCCAAAATGACTTTGTTGATTTTTAATGTGTGCGCCTTTGCAAATCGGACAGAAAAATTACCACATCATGTTGGTGTCATGTCATGACACCATGCCAAGTTTCATGATTTTCAGGCGTGTTTTGGATTTATAGGAATTAAAAAATGAAGTTTCTCAATCTTTTCGGCCAAGCCACGACGCCTAGATGTTTGAATTTCATTCTCATTTCTTGCATGGAACCTAGAAATTCACCCAAGGACACACATGTGATTTTTCAACCAACTTTGGTGCACTAGTTGGTGCACTAGAGCATGTGCTTGTAGTTCAAATTTGAATTATGCACATTAAATGCCTAGAAATTCAATTAATGTATAAAAAGGCCAAACGAACCCGAAATAATTCCAAAATTTAGAACGATACTTCTATTTGGTCTAATTTGCATGTGTAAACAAATTAAGGCAGGAAAAGGCAGTGTACGTCTGTTGTTTCGCACACGGAGGTGACACGTTCCCTCTCGGAACCACGAGCTTTCTTGAGAGAAGCTCCGGTTTGCAAGCAGCTTATACCAAAGCTTGTCCCAACTCGGCCAAAAAAATTACCGCAGCATTTTGGTGCCATGTCATGACACCATGCTAAGTTTCATGATTTTCAGGCGTGTTTTGGATTAAATGAATTAAAAAACCAAGTTCCTCAATCTTTCCGGCTGAGCCATGACGCCCAGATGTTTGAAATTCATTACCATTTCCTGCATGGGACCTAGAAATTCACCCAAGGACACACATGTGATTTTTCAACCAACTTTGGTGCACTGGAGCATGTGCTTATAGTTCAAATTTGAATTATGCACATTAAATGCCCAGAAATTATAAAAAGGCCAAACAAACCCATAATTAATGTATAAAAAAATGAAATACATGCTTGGAAACATGACGCCTGGCGTGGTGCCATGGTATGGCCTCACTGTGCCCTGGTAAAAATTTGAGAATGTTCTCCTTATGTCATCATGCACGCCTTTCATAAATCGAACCATCGCCAAGGAAGTTCCATGGTTTCAAGGGGGAAATCACCAAGATTGACGGGGGATCCAAATTTCCTTTGTCCTTTGTCCATGAGTTTTTTTTCTACAATGAACATACACCCTGCAAATCACCATGTTCAAATTTGACACTTTTCCGTGTTCAGTTACCATATTTAGGGGATTATTTGCATCCTCTAGGCATTAATGCACATAATTCAAATTCGAACAATCGGTGCATGAAAAGGTGCACAAGAACGGTCTGGAACACCATCCTCGTGCCATTTAGTAAATTCTCATGCCTTTTACAAGGAATGGACAGATATTTCGAGGAAATGTGTGGCAATAGTCAACCATAAACGCGTCATTTACTGGGTAACAACCATACAAAAAATGAAATAAATGCTTGAGAAACATGACGCCTAGCGTGGTGTGATGTCTACTACACAACCTTCTTCTTGTAGACATTGTTGGGCCTCCAAGTGCAGAGGTTTGTAGGACAGTAGCAAATTTCTCTTAAGTGGATGACCTAAGGTTTATCAATCCGTGGGAGGCGTAGGATGAAGATGGTCTCTCTCAAACAACCCTGCAACCAAATAACAAAGAGTCTCTTGTGTCCCCAACACCCAATACAATGGAAAATTGTATAGGTGCACTAGTTCGGCGAAGTGATAGTGATACAATTGCAATATGGATGGTAGATACAGGTTTTTGTAATATGAGAATATAAAAACAGCAAGGTAACTAATGATAAAAATGAGCGTAAACAGTATTGCAATGGTAGGAAACAAGGCCTAAGGTTCATACTTTCACTAGTGCAAGTTCTCTCAACAATAATAACATACTTGGATCATATAACTATCCCTCAACATGCAACAAAGAGTCACTCCAAAGTCACTTATAGCGGAGAGCAAACGAAGAGATTATGGTAGGGTACGAAACCACCTCAAAGTTATCCTTTCTGATCGATCTATTCAAGAGTCCTTAGTAAAATAACACGAAACTATTCTTTCCGTTCGATCTATCATAGAGTTCGTACTAAAATAACACCTTAAGACACAAATCAACCAAAACCCTAATGTCACCTAGATACTCCATTGTCACCTCAAGTATCCGCGGGCATGATTATACGATATGCATCACACAATCTCAGATTCATCTATTCAACCAACACAAAGTACTTCAAAGAGTGCCCCAAAGTTTCTACCGGAGAGTCAAGACAAAAACGTGTGCCAACCCCTATGCATAGGTTCATTGAACCCGCAAGTTGATCACCAAAACATACATCAAGTAGATCACGTGAATATCCCATTGTCACCACAGATAAGCACGGCAAGAAATACATCAAGTGTTCTCAAATCCTTAAAGACTCGATCCGACAAGATAACTTCAAAGGGAAAACTCAATCCATTACTAGAGAGTAGAGGGGGAGAAACATCATAAGATCCAACTATAATAGCAAAGCTCGCGATACATCAAGATTGTGCCAAATCAAGAACATGAGAGAGAGAGAGAGAGAGAGAGAGAGAGAGAGAGAGAGATCAAACACATAGCTACTAGTACATACCCTCAGCCTCGAGGGTGAACTACTTCCTCCTTGTCATGGAGAGCACCGGGATGATGAAGATGGCCACCGGTGAGGGATCCCCCCCGGCAGGGTGCTGGAACGGGCTCCCGAGAGGTTTTTGGTGGCTACAGAGGCTTGTAGCGGCGGAACTCCCGATCTATTGTGTTCCCCGAAGGTTTTAGGGTATATGGACTTATACAGGTGAAAGAAGTCGGCCAGGGGAGCCATGAGGGGCCCACGAGGGTGGAGGGCGCGCCCAGGGGGGTGGGCGCGCCCCCTGCCTCGTGGCCTCCTCAAAGCTTCCCTGACTTTAGCTCACGTCTCCTAGATCATGTTTGTTCCAAAAATCACGCTCCCGAAGGTTTCATTCCGTTTGGACTCCATTTGATATTCCTTTTCTTCGAAACACTAAAATAGGCAAGAAAACAGCAATATGGGTTGGGCCTCCGGTTAATAGGTTAGTCCCAAAAATAATATAAAAGTGCTTAGTAAAGTCCATAAACATTCAAAATAGATAATATAATAGCATGAATGCTTCATAAATTATAGATACGTTGGAGACGTATCAGCATCCCCAAGCTTAATTCCTGCTCGTCCTCGAGTAGGTAAATGATAAAAGAAAGAATTTATGAAGTGTGAATGCTAGCAGGTGCACAAGTTTGATCAATGATAGTTTCAATCACCTTTTCTAGCATGATTATATATCATAACAGTAGTTCATCTCATAAAACTTCTCAAGATCAAGTAACAAGCTATTCACATGTTAAAGCATAGACCCTAAACTTTTTTGAAAACTAGCAAACTTCATTCTCAGTCATCAAACAATTACAATTCATCTTATTTTCAAGAAGGGTCTATGTCAGAGCTTTGATTTAGCAAACTCCACATACTCAACTATCATATAGTCTTCCATGATTGCTACCACTCAAAGCATATTCTTAGAACAAATAGCATCCATTGAACACAGAGAAAGATAGGGGCTTAGTGTTTCGCCTCCCAACTCACTTATCATATCGATAATTGTCAACAATAATAATTCATGATCAAATATATTTGCATGGCCATATATGATTAGATCTTTTCCCAACACACGATGCTTGCCAACTAAAGAGTAGGTAGGAATGAGAAGGAATACTACTGACTCTTGCATAAAAGTAAAAGATAGGCCCTACGCAGAGGGAAGCAGGGATTTGCAGAGGTGCCAGAGCTCGATTTTGAAATAGAGATAAATAATTTTGAGAGGTATGCTTTCATTGTCAACATAATAACCAAGAGTTCCCAATATCTTCCATACTACATACATTATAGGCGGTTCCCAAATAGAATGGTAAAGTTTTTACTCCCCCTCCACCAACAATCATCAATCCATGGCTTGCCCGAAACAACGGGTGCCTCCAACTAACATCAATCCCGGGGGAGTTTTGTTTGCAATTATTTTTGATTTGATTTTGATCTTTTGATCATGGGACTGGGCATCCCACTTATCAGCCATTTTTCTCGTGAATGATGAGCGGAGTCCACTCATCTTGAGAATAACCCACCTAGCATGGAAGATACTGACAGCCCCTAGTCGCTACATGAGCGATTCGGGCATACAAAACAAATTATTATTTGAAGGTTTAGAGTTTGGCACATGCAGATTTACTTGGAACGACTGGTAAATACCGCATATAGGTAGGTATGGTGGACACTCATGGAAGAAACTTGGTTCAAGGGATTTGGATGCACAAGCAGTATTCCCGCTTAGTACAGATATTTGGCTAGCAAAGATTCTAAAAAAGCAAGCACCACATGTTGGAGGATCTATAACAATATAACTTCTATACAAATACACCCAAGCATAACTCATTACATTGTCTTCCTTGTCCAACTTCAATGAATTTGCTTAGGTTTGAAAATAATTAATGGGGCTCACAATCATAGAAGATGTCTAAGATAGTATATTTATATGTGAAATTTCTCTTCCTTCAATATTCTTTCATGAATTGTTCAAATGACCAATACAATGCTTGCTAACCTTCAATAAATTTACTACCTCTACTTCTTAGATGTGAAGTCATTACTCCAAGCGGAATAAGCATATGAAACATATATAATTTCAGATGTATGACATTCAACTCATTCAACCATTTACTCATAGGATATAAGTGAAGCACACGAGTAAATGACAAGCTACTCCAAAAAGATGTAAGTGAAGATCAATGAGTAGTTAAATAATTATGCAACTATGTGAAGACTCTCTAACATTTAAGAATTTCAGATCTTGGTATTTTATTCATACAGCAAGCAAAGGAAAACAAAATGACATTGCAAGGATAGCACAACTCATGTGAAGAAGCAAAAACTTAGGCTCAACCGATACTAACCGATAATTGTTGAAGAAAAAAGGTGTGATGCCTACGGGGCATCCCCAAGCTTATATGCTTGAGACTTCTTGAAATATTATATTGGGGTGCCTTGTGCATCCCCAAGCTTGAGCTTTTATGTCTCCTTAATTCTATATCTCGGTTTCCTAAATCTCGAAAGGTTCATCCACACCAAACTCAACAAGAACTCATGAGATAAGTTAGTATAAACCAATGCAAAAACCTTATCATTTTCTACTGTAACAAATCACAAAGATTATTATTCAACATTGCATACTAAATGTCTCTGCATATTTAGTACTCCTATCCTCAAATAGAATCATTAAACAAGCAAACATATGCAAACATAACAGCAATCTGCCAAAATAGTATAGTCTGTAAAGAATGCAAGATTCATCATACTTCCCTAACTCCAAAAACTATGCTGTAGAAGATTTATCAGAGCTCAATATGCAAAAATTTTCAACATTATATCATTCCCTGACTTTTCTAGGGAATTTTTGCAACAGCAGAAACTTTCTGTTTTGAAACAGCAACATGTATACTTGCAAAATAAGCATCATAAAGGCTATCCTTGACATTTTTATTGGAAATATAGATGAAAAACATTATTCTAAATAACAGCAAGCAAATACTAACAAGAGAAAATGATGCTCCAAGCAAAACACATATCATGTGGCAAATAAAAATATAGCTCCAAGTAAATTTACCGATGAACGAAGACGAAAGAGGGGATGCCTTCCGGGGCATCCCCAAGCTTAGGCTCTTGGTTGTCCTTGAATATTACCTTGGGGCTCCTTGGGCATCCCCAAGCTTAGGCTCTTGCCACTCCTTATTCCATAGTCCATCGAATCTTTACCGAAAACTTGAAAACTTCACAAAACAAAACTCAACAGAAAACTCGTAAGCTCCGTTAGTATAAGAAAATAAAACCACCACTTAGGTACTGTAATGAACTCATTACAAATTCATATTGGTGTAATATCTACTGTATTCCAACTTATCTATGGTTCATACCCTCTGATACTACTCATAGATTCATCAAAATAAGCAAACAATACATAGAAAACAGAATCTGTCAATAACATAACAGTCTGTAGTAATCTGTATCAAACGTATACTTCTGGAACTCCAAAAATCCTACCAAAGTAGGAAGACCTGAGAAATTTGTGTACAAATCCAGAGAAAAAAGAATCAGATCAAAAGCACGTTTCTGTGAATTATCAAAACTAATTTACTGGGTGCAAAAGTTTCTGATTTTCAGCAGGATCAACACAACTATCACCGTAAGCTACCTAAAGGTCTTACTTGGCACTTTATTGAAACAAAAGCTATAAAACATGATTACTATAGTAGCATTATCATTATTCCTAATAGCATTCAAGTCATCACAATAATCATCATAGATAGCAACTTTGTTCTCATAATCAATTGGAACCTCTTCCGAAATAGTGGATTCATCACTAAACAAAGTCATGACCTCTCCAAATCCACTTTCATATTCATCACAATAAGATTCAACATCCTCCAAAATAATGGGATCATTACTTCCTAAAGTTGACACTCTTCCAAACCCACTTTCATCAATATAATCATCATAGGTAAGAGGCATGCTATCATCATAACAACTTTGCATACCAAAACTTGGGGGACAAAAAATATCATCTTCGTCAAACATAGCTTCCCCAAGCTTGTGGCTTTGCATATCATTAGCATCATGGATATTCAAGGAATTCATACTAACAACATTGTGATCATGCTCATCATACAAAGATCTAGTACCAAACATTTTAATGCATTCTTCTTCAAGCACTTCAGCACAATTTTCCTTTCCATCATTCTCATGAAAGATATTAAAAAGACGAAGCGTATGAGGCAAACTCAATTCCATTTTTTGTAGTTTTCTTTTATAGACTAAACTAGTGATAAAACAATAAACAAAAAGATTCGATTGCAAGCTCTAAAGATATACCTTCAAGCACTCACCTCCCCGGCAACAGCGCTAGAAAAGAGCTTGATGTCTACTACACAACCTTCTTCTTGTAGACGTTGTTGGGCCTCCAAGTGCGGAGGTTTGTAGGACAGTAGCAAATTTCCCTCAAGTGGATGACCTAAGGTTTATCAATCCGTGGGAGGCGTAGGATGAAGATGGTCTCTCTCAAACAACCCTGCAACCAAATAACAAAGAGTCTCTTGTGTCCCCAACACACCCAATACAATGGCAAATTGTATAGGTGCACTAGTTCAGCAAAGAGATAGTGATACATGTGCAATATGGATGGTAGATACAGGTTTTTGTAATCTGAAAATATAAAAACAGCAAGGTAACTAATGATAAAAATGAGCATAAACGGTATTGCAATGGTAGGAAACAAGGCCTAAGGTTCATACTTTCAATAGTGCATGTTCTCTCAACAATAATAACATACTTGGATCATATAACTATCCCTCAACATGCAACAGAGAGTCACGCCAAAGTCACTAATAGCGGAGAGCAAACGAAGAGATTATGGTAGGGTACGAAACCACCTCAAAGTTATCCTTTCTGATCGATCTATTCAAGAGTCCTTAGTAAAATAACACGAAGCTATTCTTTCCGTTCGATCTATCATAGAGTTCGTACTAAAATAACACCTTAAGACACAAATCAACCAAAACCCTAATGTCACCTAGATACTCCATTGTCACCTCAAGTATCCGCGGGCATGATTATACGATATGCATCACACAATCTCAGATTCATCTATTCAACCAACACAAAGTACTTCAAAGAGTGCCCCAAAGTTTCTACCGGAGAGTCAAGACGAAAACGTGTGCCAACCCCTATGCATAAGTTCATTGAACCCGCAAGTTGATCACCAAAACATACATCAAGTAGATCATGTGAATATCCCATTGTCACCACAGATAAGCACGGCAAGACATACATCAAGTGTTCTCAAATCCTTAAAGACTCGATCCGACAAGATAACTTCAAAGGGAAAACTCAATCCATTACAAGAGAGTAGAGGGGGAGAAACATCATAAGATCCAACTATAATAGCAAAGCTCGCGATACATCAAGATCATGCCAAATCAAGAACACGAGAGAGAGAGAGAGATCAAACACATAGCTACTGGTACATACCCTCAGCCCCGAGGGTGAACTACTCCCTCATCATCATGGAGAGCGCCGGGATGATGAAGATGGCCACCGGTGAGGGTCCCCCCTCCGGCAGGGTGCCGGAACGGGCTCCCGAGAGGTTTTTGGTGGCTACAGAGGCTTGCGGCGGCGGAACTCCCGATCTATTGTGTTCCCTGAAGGTTTTAGGGTATATGGACTTATATAGGCGAAAGAAGTCGGTCAGGGGAGCCACGAGGGGCCCATGAGGGTGGAGGGCGCGCCCAGGGGGGTGGGCGCGCCCCACTGCCTCGCGGCCTCCTCAAAGCTTCCCTGACTTCAGCTCCACGTCTCCTGGATCACGTTCGTTCCAAAAATCACGCTCCCGAAGGTTTCATTCCATTTGGACTCCGTTTGATATTCCTTTTCTTCGAAACACTGAAATAGGCAAGAAAACAACAATATGGGTTGGGCCTCCGGTTAATAGGTTAGTCCCAAAAATAATATAAAAGTGCTTAGTAAAGCCCATAAACATTCAAAACAGATAATATAGTAGCATGAATGCTTCATAAATTATAGATACGTTGGAGACGTATCATGGTGCCATGGTATGGCCTCACCATGCCCTGGTAAAAATTTGAGAATGTTATCCTTATTTTGTCATGCATGCCTTTCATAAATCAGACCATCACCGTGGAAGTTTCATGGTTTCGAGAGGGAAATCACCAAAATTGAAGGGGGATCCAAATTTCCTTTGTACTTTGTCCATGAGTTTTTTTTTCTAAGATGAACATACACCTGCAAATCACCACGTTCAAATTTACCATATTTAGGGGATTATGTGCATTTTCTAGGCATTAATGCACATAATTCAAGTTCAAACAATCGGTGCATGAAAGGGTGCACAAGAAAGGTCTGGAAAACGATGCTCGTGCCATTTACTAAATTCTCATGCCTTTTATAAGGAATTGACAGATATTTTGATGAAATGTGCGGCAATAGTCAACCACAAACATTTGTTTATTGTGTTTTCAACTTTAGAAAAAATGAAATAAATGATTGAAAAACATGACGCCTGGCATCGTGCCATGGTATGACCTCACCATGCCCTGGTGAAAATTTGAGAAGGTTTGGCTTATGTCGTCATGCACGCCCTTCATAAATCGAACCATCGCCGGGGAAGTTCCATTCTTTCGAGAGGGAAATCACCAAAATTGAAGGGGAATCCAAATTTTGTTTGTTCTTTGCCTGGAGTTTTTTTTCTACGAAGAACATACACCCTGCATATCACCGTGTTCAAATTTGGCATTTTTCCGGGCTCATTTACCATATTTAAGGGATTATGTGCATTTTCTAGGCATTTCGCGCATATAAATCCAATCCAGCTACAGTTGCACGGATGTGATGTGAGGGACGTGGATTGCCGTTCAATCGCGGCGCATCCTACGGTGCACACGCGCGATCCGCGTGGCTGGGGTTCTGGCCAATCATAATGCAACACACAATAGCCTCAGCGCACACTGTTTATGGAAGCGACCGAGATGAGCCGTGTGCGATAATGAACGAGGAAAATTGTAAGGGAAGCCAAATTTCCTTTGTCGTTTGTCGTTGAGCTCTTAAAAACCACTACACTGTACGGCTACCCGACCCCTCTGTCCCAGAGCTCTTTCCAAGCGTCCTTCATGGCATTGCGGTGCACAGTAACTGGTAAGGAAGCAATGGCATCCCGCGGCACCGCGTTCCTCGCTGCCCGCGCCCGCACACATGGTAAGGAAGCGATGGCATCTCGGCGCGCCGAGTTCATCGCCGCCGGTGGCCACACAATTACGTGGGCAGACTTTGAGGCCGCCGGCTGCCCCTCCCCCCTTGCTCCTTTATATACGGGGGCAGGGGGGCACCTCTAGAGATAACAATTGATCTCTTGATCTCTTAGCCGTGTGCGGTGCCCCCCTCCACCATAGTCCTCGATAATATTGTAGCGGTGCTTAGGCGAAGCCCTTCAACAGTAGAACATCAAGATCGTCACCACGCCGTCGTGCTGACGGAACTCTCCCTCGACACTCGGCTGGATCGGAGTTCAAGGGACATCATCGAGCTGAACATGTTCTAACGCTTTCGCTTTCGGTCTACGAGGGTACGTGGACACACTCTCCCCTCTCGTTGCTATGCATCACCATGATCTTGCATGTGCATAGGATTTTTTTTGAAATAACTATGTTCCCAACAGTGGCATCCGAGCCAGGTTTTATGCGTAGATGTTATATGCATGAGTAGAACACAAGTGAGTTGTGGGTGATACAAGTCATACTGCTTACCAACATGTCATACTTTGGTTCGGCGGTATTGTTGGATGAAGCGACCCGAATCGACATTACGCGTACGCTTACGCGAGACTGGTTCTACCGACGTGCTTTGCACATAGGTGGCTGGCGGGTGTCAGTTTCTCCAACTTTAGTTGAACCAAGTGTGGCTACGCCCGGTCCTTGCGAAGGTTAAAACAACACTAACTTGACGAACTATCGTTGTGGTTTTGATGCGTAGGTAAGAACGGTTCTTGCTCAGCCCGTAGCAGCCACGTAAAATTTGCAACAACAAAGTAGAGGACATCTAACTTGTTTTTGCAGGGCATGTTGTCATGTGATATGGTCAAGACGTGATGCTATATTTTATTGTATGAGATGATCATGTTTTGTAACCAAGTTATCGGCAACTGGTAGGAGCCATATGGTTATCGCTTTATTGTATGAAATGCAAGCGCCCTGTAATTACTTTACTTTGTCACTAAGCGGTAGCGATAGTCGTAGAAGCAATAGATGGCGTAACGACGATGATGCTACGATGGAGATCAAGGTGTCGCGCCGGTGACGATGGTGATCATGACGGTGCTTCGGAGATGGAGATCACAAGCACAAGATGATGATGGCCATATCATATCACTTATATTGATTGCATGTGATGTTTATCCTTTATTCATCTTATCTTGCTTTGATTGACGGTAGCATTTTAGGATGATCTCTCACTAATTATCAAGAAGTGTTCTCCCTGAGTATGCACCGTTGCGAAAGTTCTTCGTGCTGAGACACCACGTGATGATTGGGTGTGATAGGGTCTACGTTCAGATACAACGGGTGCAAAATAGTTGCACACATGGAATACTCAGGTTAAACTTGACGAGCCTAGCATATACAGATATGGCCTCGGAACACGGAGACTGAAAGGTCGAATGTGAACCATATAGTAGATATGATAAACATAGTGATGTTCACCATTGAAAACTACTGCATCTCACGTGATGATCGGACATGGTTTAGTTGATTTGGATCACGTGATCACTTAGATGACTAGAGAGATGCCTGTCTATGTGGGAGTTCTTTAGTAATATGATTAATTGAACTTAAATTTATCATGAACTTAGTGCCTAATAGTATTTTGCTTGTCTATGTTTGTTGTAGATAGATGGCTCGTGCTGTTGTTCCGTTGAATTTTAATGCGTTCCTTGGGAAAGCTAAGTTGAAAGATGATGGTAGCAATTACACGGACTGGGTCCGTAACTTGAGGATTATCCTCATTGTTGCATAGAAGAATTACGTCCTAAAAGCACCGCTAGGTGCCAGGCCTGCTGCAGATGCAACTGACGATGTTAAGAACGTCTGGCAGAGAAAAGCTAATGACTACTCGATAGTTCAGTGTGCCATGCTTTACGGCTTAGAACCGGGACTTCAATGAAGTTTTGAACGTCATGGAGCATATGAGATGTTCCAAGAGTTGAAGTTAATATTTCAAGCAAATGCCCGAATTGAGAGATATGAAGTCTCCAATAAGTTCTATAGCTGCAAGATGGAGGAGAATAGTTCTGTCAGTGAACATATACTCAAAATGTCTGGGTATAATAATCACTTGATTCAACTGGGAGTTAATCTTCTTGATGATAGTGTCATTGACAGAATTCTTCAATCACTGCCACCAAGCTACAAGAGCTTCGTGATGAACTATAATATGCAAGGGATGGACAAGACAATTCCCGAGCTCTTCGCAATGCTAAAGGCCGCGGAGCTAGAAATCAAGAAGGAGCATCAAGTGTTGATGGTCAACAAGACCACCAGTTTCAAGAAAAAGGGTAAAGGGAAGAAGAAGGGGAACAAGAAGAACAGCAAACAAGTTGCTGCTCAAGAGAAGAAACCTAAATCTGGACCTACGCCTGAGACTGAGTGCTTCTACTGCAAACAGACTGGTCACTGGAAGCGGAATTGCCCCAAGTATTTGGTGGATAAGAAGGATGGCAAGGTGAACAAAGGTATATGTGATATACATGTTATTGATGTGTACCTTACTAATGCTCGCAGTAGCACCTGGGTATTCGATAATGGTTCTGTTGCTAATATTTGCAACTCGAAACAGGGACTATGGATTAAGCGAAGATTGGCTAAGGACGAGGTGACGATGCACGTGGGAAATGGTTCCAAAGTCGATGAGATCGCGGTCGGCATGCTACCTCTACATCTACCTTCGGGATTAGTTTTAGACCTGAATAATTGTTATTTGGTGCCAGCGTTGAGCATGAACATTATATCTGGATCTTGTTTGATGCGAGACGGTTATTCATTTAAATCAGAGAATAATGGTTGTTCTATTTATATGAGTAATATCTTTTATGGTCATGCACCCTTGAAGAGTGGTCTATTTTTATTAAATCTCGATAGTAGTGATACACATATTCATAATGTTGAAGCTAAAAGATGCAGAGTTGATAATGATAGTGCAACTTATTTGTGGCACTGCCGTTTGGGTCATATTGGTGTAAAGCACATGAAAAAACTCCATACTAATGGACTTCTGGAATCACTTGATTATGAATCACTTGGTACTTGCGAACCATGCCTCATGGGCAAGATGACTAAAACGCCGTTCTCCGGAACTATGGAGCAAGCAACAGACTTGTTGGAAATCATACATACTGATGTATGTGGTCCAATGAATGTTGAGGCCCGCGGCGGATATCGTTATTTTCTCACCTTCACAGATGATTTGAGCAGATATGGGTATATCTACTTAATGAAACACAAGTCTGAAACATTTGAAAAGTTCAAAGAATTTCAGGGTGAAGTGGAAAATCATCGTAACAAGAAAATAAAGTTTCTATGATCTGATCGTGGAGGAGAATATTTGAGTTACGAGTTTGGTTTACATTTGAAACAATGCGGAATAGTTTCGCAACTCACGCCACCCGGAACACCACAACGAAATGGTGTGTCCGAACATCATAATCGTACTTTACTAGATATGGTGCGATCTATGATATCTCTTACTGATTTACCGCTATCGTTTTGGGGTTATGGTTTAGAGACGGCCGCATTCACGTTAAATAGGGCACCATCAAAATCCGTCGAGACGACGCCTTATGAACTGTGGTTTGGCAAGAAACCAAAGTTGTCGTTTCTTAAAGTTTGGGGCTGCGATGCTTATGTGAAGAAACTTCAACCAGATAAGCTCGAACCCAAATAGGATAAATGTGTCTTCATGGGATACCCAAAAGAAACTATTGGGTACACCTTCTATCACAGATCTGAAGGCAAGACTTTTGTTGCTAAATTCGGATCCTTTCTAGAGAAGGAGTTTCTCTCGAAAGAAGTGAGTGAGAGGAAAGTAGAACTTGATGAGGTAACTGTACCTGCTCCCTTATTGGAAAGTAGTTCATCACAAGAACCGGTTCCTATGACAACTACACCAATCAGTGAGGAAGCTAATGATATTAATCATGAAACTTCAGATCAAGTTACTACCGAACCTCGTAGGTCAACCAGAGTAAGATCCGCACCAGAGTGGTACGGTAATCCTATTCTGGAAGTCATGTTACTAGACCATGGCGAACCTACGAACTATGAGGAAGCGACGATGAGCCCAGATTCCGCAAAATAGCTTGAGGCCATGAAATCTGAGATGGGATCCATGTATGAGAACAAAGTATGGACTTTGGTTGACTTGCCCGATGATCGGCAAGCCATCGAGAATAAATGGATCTTCAAGAAGAAGACTGACTCTGATGGTAATGTAACTGTCTACAAAGCTCGACTTGTTGCGAAAGGTTTTCGACAAGTTCAAGGGGTTGACTACGATGAGACTTTCTCACCCGTAGCGATGCTTAAGTCTGTCCGAATCATGTTAGCAATTGCCGCATTTTATGATTATGAAATATGGCAAATGGATGTCAAAACTGCATTCCTGAATGGAGTTCTGGAAGAAGGTTTGTATATGATGCAACCAGAAGGTTTTGTCGATCCAAAAGGTGCTAACAAAGTGTGCAAACTCCAGCGATCCATTTATGGACTGGTGCAAGCCTCTCGGAGTTGGAATAAACGCTTTGATAGTGTGATCAAAGCATATGGTTTTATGCAGACTTTTGGAGAAGCCTGTATTTACAAGAAAGTGAGTGGGAGCTCTGTAGGATTTCTGATATTATATGTAGATGACATATTGTTAATTGGAAATGATATAGAATTTCTGGATAGCATAAAGGGATACTTGAATAAAAGTTTTTCGATGAAAGACCTCGGTGAAGCTGCTTACATATTGGGCATCAAGATCTATAGAGATAGATCAAGACGCTTAATTGGACTTTCACAAAGCACATACCTTGATATGTATTACAAGGTGTGAAGTTGAGTCAGACTCAATGCCCGACCACAGCAGAAGATAGAGAGAAAATGAAAGATGTTCCCTATGCTTTAGCCATAGGCTCTATCATGTATGCAATGCTGTGTACCAGGCCTGATGTATGCTTAGCAATAAGTTTAGCAGGGAGGTACCAAAGTAATCCAGGAGTGGATCACTGGACAGCGGTCAAGAATATCCTGAAATACCTGAAAAGGACGAAGGATATGTTTCTCGTTTATGGAGGTGACAAAGAGCTAGTCGTAAATGGTTACATCGATGCTAGATTTGACACTGATCCGGACGATTCTAAATTGCAAACCGGATACGTGTTTATATTGAACGGTGGAGCTGTCAGTTGGTGCAGTTCTAAACAAAGCGTCATGGTGGGATCTACATGCGAAGCAGAGTACATAGTTGCTTCGAAAGCAACAAATGAAGGAGTCTGGATGAAGGAGTTCATTTTTGATCTAGGTGTCATACCTAGTGCATCAGGACCAATGAAGATCTTCTATGACAATACTGGTGCAATTGCCTTGGCAAAGGAATCCAGATTTCACAAGAGGACCAAGCACATCAAGAGACGCTTCAATTCCATCCGGGACCAAGTCCAGGTGGGAGACATAGAGATTTGCAAGATACATACGGATCTGAATGTTGCGGACCCATTGACTAAGCCTCTTCCACGAGCAAAACATGATCAGCACCAAGGCTCCATGGGTGTTAGAATCATTACTGTGTAATCTAGATTATTGACTCTAGTGCAAGTGTGAGACTGAAGGAAATATGTCCTAGAGGCAATAATAAAGTTATTATTTATTTCCTTATATCATGATAAATGTTTATTATTCATGCTAGAATTGTATTAACCGGAAACATGATACATGTGTGAATACATAGACAAACATAATGTCACTAGTATGCCTCTACTATACTAGCTCATTAATCAAAGATGGTTATGTTTCCTAACCATAGACATGAGTTGTCATTTGATTAACGGGATCACATCATTAGTAGAATGATGTGATTGACATGACCCATTCCGTTAGCTTAGCACTTGATCGTTTAGTATGTTGCTATTGCTTTCTTCATGACTTGTACATGTTCCTACAACTATGAGATTATGAAACTCCCATTTACCGGAGGAACACTTTGTGTGCTACCAAACTTCACAACATAACTGGGTGATTATAAAGGAGCTCTATAGGTGTCTCCAAAGGTACATGTTGAGTTGGTGTATTTCGAGATTAGGTTTTGTCACTCCGATTGTCGAAGAGGTATCTCTGGGCCCTCTCGATAATGCACATCACTATAAGCCTTGCAAGCAATGTAGCTAATGAGTTAGGTACGGAATGATGCATTACATAATGAGTAAAGAGACTTGCCGGTAACGAGATTGAACTAGGTATTGGGATACCGACGACCGAATCTCGGGCAAGTAACATACCGATGACAAAGGGAACTACGTATGTTGTTATGCGGTTTGACCGATAAAGATCTTCGTAGAATATGTCGGAGCCAATATGAGCATCCAGGTTCCGCTATTGGTTATTGACCGGTAATGTGTCTCGGTCATGTCTACATAGTTCTCGAACCCGTAGGGTCCGCACGCTTAAGGTTTTGATGACAGTTATATTATGGGTTTATGAGTTTTGATGTACCAAAGGTTGTTAGGAGTCCCGGATGTGATTATGTACATGACGAGGTGTCTCGAAATGGTCGAGACATGAAGATTGATATATTGGAAGCCTATATTTGGATATCGGAAGTGTTCCGGGTGAAATTGGGATTTTACCGGAGTACCGGGAGGTTACCGGAACCCCTCGGGGGATTAATGGGCCTACATGGGCCTTAGTGGAAATAGAGGGCAGCAAGGGGAGTGTGGGGCGCGCCCCCAAGGCCCAAACCAAATTGATTTAGGGCAAGGGGGGCTGGCCCCCTCTTTCCTTCTCCTCCTCTCCCTTTCCTTCCCCCTCTCCTCGTCTAACAAGGAAGGAGTCCTACTCCCGGTGGGAGTAGGACTCCCCATGGCGCGCACCCTCCTAGGCCGGCCGCCCCTCCCCCCTTGCTCCTTTATATACGGGGGCAGGGGGCACCTCTAGGGACAACAATTGATCTCTCGATCTCTTACCCGTGTGCGGTGCCCCCCTCCAACATAGTCCTCCTCGATAATATTGTAGCGGTGCTTAGGCGAAGCCCTGCGACGGTAGAACATCAAGATCGTCACCACGCCGTCGTGCTGGCGGAACTGTCCCTCGACACTCGGCTAGATCGGAGTTCGAGGGACGTTATCGAGCTGAACGTGTGCTAGAACTCGGAGGTGCCGTAGTTTCAGTGCTTGATCGGTCGGGTCGTGAAGACGTACAACTACATCAACCGCGTTGTTCTAACGCTTCCGCTTTCGGTCTACAAGGGTACGTGGACACACTCTCCCCTCTCGTTGCTATGCATCACCATGATCTTGCGTGTGCGTAGGAATTTTTTTGAAATTACTACATTCCCAACAGAAAGCAGTCAAGAAAAGAGAGTCCCGCCGCCGCAAGAAAGAAGAGGCCACACGCTGTGATGAGGAGATCTTGGAAGAGATCGAAGCACGGTTGGCTGCCGCCTAGAAGGCCGGGAAGGAGAACGCCGGCGTCTGGCCAGCATGCCCCGATGGCAACATATGAGAAGTAGTTTAAGTTTGTAGTATTAGAGCAAATTACCAGTAGTACTTTAATTTTGTAGTATTAACGTACAATGTCGGTAAGAGCATCCTTTGAGGGCTTTGAGCATTGATTACCATGTGTGACTGTGTGCGCTTTTTTGCATTAATCATTAGAAGATCACAAAACACGGTTTCTATGCCGTACCCGTGTGCGTTTTTTTTGCGTTAATGATCCATAAGTCTGTTACCTGTGCGATGGTTCCTAATAAAGCAGGCGTACTATTGACCGAAAAAATTGACTACAGGTGTAATTTTTTTGGAGACGGGAACTGCCAATTTTTTGTTTTCTCGCACATGAGTATTTTACGCGCTTCATCTCCGTTGTGTGTTTCCCCCGCCCAAGTTTCAAGTTTCGCAGCGAAATTTTCATTAGGCGCATATTTTGGAGACGGGAACTGCTAATTTTCTGTTTTGTCGCACACGAGTATTTTACGCGCTTCGTCTCTGTTGTGTGTTTCCCCCGCCCAAGTTTCAAATTTTGCAGCGAAATTTTCATTAGGCGCACGATTTCAGAATTTATTCCTTCAACCACATCCTCACCCATCAAATTTCCTCAGTATCTCCCCCACCCCACTTCCCCTCTCCCCCCGTGCCTCCCCCTACCGTCATCTCAAACCACTGCCACCGCAACCACAACTTCAACCACATCTATGTTCTGCTCAGATCCAGTCAGGTAACCAACCGATCTCTATCACGGCCCTGGCCTGATTGCTTAAATGGCGCCTGCGAAACATCCTCATGCCTCCAAATCCCCATCGTCCCTGCCTCCAGAGCATCGTCGCGCAAGCCCAACCACATATCACATGGAGGTCGAGGAGCTGATGGCGGTCCATGGCGTGATGGCCGTTGTGCGTGTTGACCCAGAGGAACACCTCGCCTCCGCCCTCGCCGACATGGTGCTGGCTCTGGCCCAGAAGAAGTGCCCCGGCGACTACCCCCAAGACTTAACAAGTATGATCTGACCAGCTAAATCTTACCAATACCACTTGCAATGGCTATGTTTTTTTTACGGTTGATGTATTAAGCATGTTCATGCCTTGTTTATTTCAGTACTGCACACTGTGTGATGTTCAAGTATTAACTGTTCAGTTCAATTTCATCAATACCAGCAACAAACTTTGCTACCATGTTACTCTCCGCAATGAAGATATACTAGAGATGCTGCCCCTTTGCTATTTTTGGTGGATGCTAACCCTGTTGTACTTAACATGCCTATTCATGTACTTACGCAGGGCCATAACGGGCGATGCTGTTGTTTGTCATTGAGGTTAGCTGCATCCCATGTCTTACAGTATTTTACATCATTTGTGCAACTGCAGTTTGGCTTCTAACATTTACTTGCTTCTTGTAGCTACACATGTCGGGGGCACTGATCCACGCTTCGACCCGGAGGAAGAGCTCGCCTCCGCCGCTGCTAACTTTGGGCGGGATCTGGCCAAGATGAAGTGCCCCAGCAACTACCTCTCAGGACTTACCAAGTATGAACTCACCAGTTCAATCTTACCAATACCAGTTGCAATTAATGGCTATGTTTTGTACGGTCGATGTCTTAAGCATCTTGTAGTAAACATGCCTAACACGTTTTAGCTATTTTCCCTACCTTTTTATAGACAACTGGGACATATCTGCTCTGACAGCACCTGTCTTGTGATGTTTAACTCTGCCAATTGCATTTTTATCAGTACCGGTTTCAATGGACATTAAGCATGTTGCAATTAACAGTTGTATCCCTTTTTAAACAGTTGTATTTCAATGGATATAAACTTACAAAACATGAATTAGGATGTTGTTAAGCCTATTGCAATTAATAGTTGTATCCATTTTTTAACCTGTCCCTTTGCTACCGTGCTACTCTTTCGCAATAAAGATATCACTACAGATGCTGCCGTTTTATTACCATTTGCTATGTTTGATGGATGTTAACCCTGTTGTAGTTAACATTGGCTTTCCATGTACTTACACGGGGCTACAATGGGGGATGTTGTTGTTTGTCTTCGAGGTTAGCTGCATCCCATGTCTTATACACCATCTATTCCTAAATTTAAATATTTTTAGAGATTCCAATATAGACTACATAAGGAGCAAAATGAGTGAACCTAGATTCTAATCTAAACTATATCTATAATTCTATATACATCCGTATGTAGTTCATATTGAAATATCTAAAAATACTTGTACCTAGGAATGTAGGTAGTTGTATTTAACATCATTTGTGCAATCTCATTTAGCTTCAAACATTTATTGGTTGCTTGTAGGTACGTATATGAGCGGTACTGATCCATGCTTCGACCCCTTTTGCGTATGGGGCAATGAGATATTCATGAACAAATGTCAAGTGAGGAAACTAAGAAAGATTGTTAGGCGAAAGAAATGGGTGATGGGAATTAAGCTCTTTATTTATACTTTGTCCAAGACATCAGTGAACTTTAGGATGGTAAGTAATCTGTTGCCTTTTCCCCCTGCCCACAACAAGTTACTCTATTAGACCTCATGATTTGATATTTTTCTCTTTTCAGTGGTTTCCGAAGCTATTTACTGATGATTACCTTGCAAACTACATGATCGGAGTGGAGGCAACTAAGGTTAAAGTATATAATTCATGCTACCATGATAATGCTCTAGAAGTGTTCCTGAAGGCGGTGAATGATGAGCGGGCGATCGTCATAAGGGGTTGGACAAAAGTTGTTTATGCCTATGGCATGCAGGAAGGCACATTATGGGAATTCCGCTTCTTCAACAACATCGGCAGTCAAAATGATTCACACTTGTCTCTTCACCTTTACCGCCTGCAAATATTGTAGTTCATCATAGTTAATTGCTGTCTAATCCTGTAATTACTAAATATATTGTACTGATAATTTTATTTATGGATTCGTTGTTGAACCATTGTGCTGAGAGTTTGAATTGCACATTTCATATTTCAAAATTTCCAATTCGAATAATAAATTACACCCAAAAAAGTTGTACACAAGCGAACAAAATAATGTGCACATGGTTAGAAAGAAAACAGCATGTGCGATGAAAAAAGAAAACAGACGGTTCTTTGACGTGAAACATTTGCGATGCCCTTCGGACGCACACACAGTTTCGTCTCATATGCGTGTGCGATTCATGGTAATATGACAAACGTTTCAAACCAGTGTGCGTGTGTGATAGGAATACCAATCGCACACAGTTACAAAAATGTATACGTTGGTGTTAGTAGAGGCACCGCACACATTTTACATTCTTGAACCGTGTGCAATAATGTACCTATCACAAATATATCGGCAGACTAAATGTTGATGTCCACCTTTTTCACACGACTATATCGGCATAATCGTTTGGGATGTACATACAAATGGAAACGCTTTCCCTGGATTGACTGTGTGGGAAGTACATACGAACGGAAACGTTTTCCCTAAATTCACTGTGTGGGATGTACTTAAGAACGGAAACGTACTCCTTGGATTGACTGTGTGTGATATACAAACGAATGGAAATGTTTTTCTGGGATTCACCATGTGGGATGTACATACGAACGGAAACAATTGGGTTTCGATGCCTCATCCGATCGCACACGAGCCAGCTTGTGTGCCAGGAGGGCCTATCCCCGACGGTTTCTGGGTCATGTGGGAAGGACCCCCCTATCGCCGACACTCACTTGGTGACGGTTCCAAATGCCGTCATGGAAAGGTGTTAAAACCCATTTGTATAGCACCGACACGTACCAGTGAAAGCCCAGTGAAATTGGAATCTGAAAATGTGAAAAAAAGAAATTATAAAGTAATTGCCAACTTATCATCTGTTTTTTATATTTACAACCCATTTCATATTACTTTCAAGATTTGCAGGCGTCTTGAAAGAGTTGCAGCCCATCAGGCATAGAAAAATAAGTAGGCCTGGATTGGGTATTCTTCAGAAAAAATAAACTGGGCTCATTTTCACAAAAAAGCTGGGCTGGTCATGTGGTGAACATAAAATATAAGCCTAGGCTAGACGGGCTACAGCCCAGTTGAAACCCTGCTCCGTCTGAATGATAACCAAAAAAACTGCTCGAGTAGCTACGTTCCAGGTGTCAGTCGATCTTGTGTTGTTCTCTTGTCTATTGACTATATACGCTGACAATGCCGTGGGTCCCAGATGTCAGGAAACCACTAGGAGGAAGCATTTTCTTTTTTCCATACGCTGACAATGGAGTATATATAACAAAAAATGAGGAACTTCCTTGCGTACGACCATGCACATGGTGGGCCGCTACTGTCATCCTCTCCATGTATAGTCCTCTCCCAATTCCTCTTGTTTGTTGACCATGTCGACAACGCAAGAGGGCGGCGCCGCGGCGAGCGCACCAAAGCACACGGAGGATGACAACGAGGCTTCGGACGTCAACATTAACAATTTAGGAGATGGTGGGGCGGTGATGCGTGCGCCGAGGCGCAGCCAGCCGTGGGAGGCGGAAGTGGGCGGTCCCGCCGGCACTGGTTTGGTTTTGGCGGCTGGAGGAAGACAGGACTGAAGAAACACGAGAGACTGTAAATGCACCAGGAGTACTTAACAACCTTAACTGAAACCAGCAGGGACACTTAACAACCATAGCTGAAAGCAGTATGAGTACTTATACAGGTTCAACCGTACAAAGCACACCTCAAATAGTGCTACTTTGCCTACATTTAACCAATGGTGAGGCCGCCAAGCCCCAGGACAAGGCCCAGGCGCCACCCCGCGCATCCAAAACCTTCTGAAAGCGGCTTCATCTTGCAATGTGGCCAATAAACATGATATTCACTTTAGAGCCGTGGAAAAGCATGAACATAACCTTCTGTCCTATTCTCCAAGATGGACGGGCCTTCATTATTTGAGACCACCCATGAATAAGTATCTTTTCACCTCCAAGGGGAATGGAGTAGGTCGACATAAACATCATGTTGTGACCAAGCGCAAGTCTGACCCGACCATGGTCAGGCATCTGTATAGGAACAGTAGAACTGGGCAGTTTCTGTTTCAAGAAGATCACAACTGTAAAACTATGTATAAGCAAGAGTTTATGAACAACATATATAACAGAAAACAGCTCGTACCATAAGTTTCTCGACACAGTTGGACCTGTTCAATGAGTGCAGCAGTGGCACACATATCTCACGTGGCCTTCCACCATTGAAACGCCCCACAAGGACCTCAAGATGATCAATAAAGTGTAGGAACTTGTGGATGTCGTCCCAGTCAACTTTAGTACCATTAGTAAGTCGAGTTCTTATAGAATAACAAATGAGTAGCCTGCTTAACTTTGAAAAAACCTACACGTGTCACCAATTATAAGAAATATTAGTTAGAAGTAGCATCTTCGTGAGATATTCCTTGCTACCTCTAAAGTTAAATTGTGATTAATTAGACAGAATAGGTGGATTAAGAAGTAATTGAGGCAACAAACAAGAACCAGATACAAAACTAACATGGATGAACAATTGTAACAACGTCGGGGTGGAAGACCATAGTGAAGATGAGACCAGGTTCTGCTATTTCCATCAACATTTGTGCGCCAACTTTCAGTCTGTAACACATGAAAGTTTATCCAAGTTCAGCCATAAAAAAGCAGCGATCTTCTTGGTTCATGAACCCAACTCGGAACTTATATCCATGGCTTGTCTTCAATGTGACCATCAAACTGGTGTATTCAGTTATGGCAAGGCCGAGCATGTTGAGAACATGTGTTCTGGCAGAGCAAGGAATGCACTGTAGGAAAAATAATATGAGAACACAATGTATTCCTGATACGTCTCCAATGTATCTATAATTTTTGATTGCTCCATGCTACTTTATCTACTGTTTTGGACTATATTGGGCTTTATTTTCCACTTTTATATTATTTTTGGAACTAACCTATTAACTGGAGGCCCCAGCCCAGAATTGCTGTTTTTTGCCTATTTTAGTGTTTCGAAGAAACAAAATATCAAACGGAGCCCAAACGGAATGAAACCTTCGGGAACGTGATTTTCTCATCGAACGTGATCCAGGAGACTTGGACCCTGCTCCAAGGAACAAAAGAGGCGGTCACGAGGGTGGGGGGCGCCCCCCCCTAGGGCGCGCCCCCTGCCTCGTGGGTCCCCCTGTTGCTCCACCGACGTACTCCTTCCTCCTATATATACCTACGTATCCCCAAACGATCAGAACAGGAGCCAAAAAACCTAATTCCACCGCCGCAACCTTCTTTATCCATGAGATCCCATCTTGGGGCCTGTTCCGGAGCTCTGCCGGAGGGGGCATCCACCACGGAGGGCTTCTACATCAACACCATAGCCCCTCCGATGAAGTGTGAGTAGTTTACTTCAGACCTTCGGGTCCATAGCTAGTAGCTAGATGGCTTCTTCTCTCTTTTTGGATCTCAATACAATGTTCTCCCCCTCTCTCGTGGAGATTTATTCGATGTAATCTTCTTTTTGCGGTGTGTTTGTTGAGACCGATGAATTGTGGGTTTATGATCTAGCTTATCTATGAATAATATTTGAATCTTCTCTGAATTCTTTTATGTATGATTTTGTTATCTTTGCAAGTCTCTTCGAATTATCCGTTTGGTTTGGCCAACTAGATTGGTAGTTCTTGTAATGGGAGAAGTGCTTAGCTTTAGGTTCAATCTTGCGGTGTCCTTTCCCAGTGACAGAAGGGGCAGCAAGGCACGTATTGTATTGTTGCCATCGAGGATAACAAGATGGTTTTTTTATCATATTGCATGAATTTATCCCTCTACATCATGTCATCTTGCTTAAGGCGTTACTCTGTTTTTAACTTAATACTCTAGATGCATGCTGGATAGCGGTCGATGAGTGGAGTAATAGTAGTAGATGCAGAATCGTTTCGATCTACTTGTCTCGGACGTGATGCCTATATACATGATCATACCTAGATATCCTCATAACTATGCTCAATTCTGTCAATTGCTCAACAGTAATTTGTTCACCCACCGTAGAATATCTATGCTCTTGAGAGAAGCCCCTAGTGAAACCTATGGCCCTCAGGTCTATTCTCATCATATCAATCTCCATTACTTTATTACTTGCTTTGTTTTTACTTTGCCTTTTACTTTTCACTTTGCATCTATATACCAAAAATACCAAAAATATTATTTATCATCTCTATCAAATCTCACTCTCGTAAGTGACCGTGAAGGGATTGACATCCCCTAATCGCGTTGGTTGCGAGGAGCTATCGTTTTGTGTAGGTACGAGGGACTTGTGCGTGGTCTCCTACTGGATTGATACCTTGGTTCTCAAAAACTGAGGGAAATACTTATGCTACTTTGCTGCATCATCCTCTCCTCTTCGGGAAAATCCAATGCAGTGCTCAAGAGGTAGCAATTCCCTATCCAAATCTAGAAAGAATTTCCTACTTCACGTCATTGTTGACCATGGTACTAGTAACTTTTATCCAAATATAGCAATCAAAATTTCCAAATTAGTCGACAACATGTTCAAAAAACCCCACCCTCCCGGATAGAAAAGGGGATTCTAGGAACATACTGTGCGCATTTTAAAATCCTGTGTTAGGATGAGAAGGAACAAGTGTGGCGTCTCGCCGAGGGTGCAGAAACCTGCAGGGTCCTTGCACTTTGGGCACTGCAAATGGAACACACTAGATGTCACGCCCAATATGCGACCCTATCCAAAAGGAACTCGAAGGTCCCACCAAGGATAGACCCGCATATTGAAACGCTTTTGCAAGGTGGATATCACTACATCAACATTACATAATAGATGGGGATACATACCTAAGGCATACAATGCCACATGAATACAACATTATAATACAAGAGATCAACATCCGACTACGGATGAAACACAAACAGAAACTCAAACGACATCCACCCTGCTAGCCTAGGCTGCCGACCTGGAACCTATCCCCTGATCGAAGAAGCAGAAGAAGAACTCCAAAACAAGCAAACATCGCTCTCGCGTCAAGATCATCGCACAACCTGTACCTGCAACTGTTGTTGTAGTAATCTGTGAGCCACGAGGACTCAGCAATCCCATTACCATGGGTATCAAGACTAGCAAAGCTTAATGGGAAAGGAAGGGGTAAAGTGGTGAGGTTGCAGCAGCGGCTAAGCAAATATGGTGGCTAACATACGCAAATGAGAGCGAGAAGAGAAACAAAGGAACGGTTGTGAATCTAGCAATGATCAAGAGGTGATCCTGAACACCTACTTACGTCAAGCATAACACAGAAACCGTGTTCACTTCCCGGACTCCGCCGAGAAGAGACCATCACGGCTACACACGCGGTTGATGCATTTTAATTCGGATCTGGTGTCAAGTTATCTACATCCGGACATTAACAAATTCCCATCTTCCACATAACCGCGGGCACGGCTCTCGAAAGTTTATACCCTGCAGGGGTGTCCCAACTTAGCCCATGACAAGCTCTCGCGATCAACGAAGGAATAGACCTTCTCCCAGGAAGACCCGATCAGTCTCGGAATCCCGGTTTACAAGACATTTCGACAATGGTAAAACAAGACCAGCAAAGCCTCCCGGCGTGCCGACATCCTGATAGTAGCCGCGCCTATCTCCTCTCAGGCCATGACCGGATGAACACTACGTACGGCAACCGACGATACCCCAAGTTGCCTAGGGGCGGCACCGCAAGTGGCTCTGCTTTGGACCAACACTTAGACAAGCATTGGCCCAGGGGGGGGGGCTATAATAAAGATGACCCTTGGGTTAATTACTCCCAAGGGAAATATAGGTGGTGGTGAGGCAAATGGTAAAACCAAGGTTGGGCCTTGCTGGACAAGTTTTATTCAAAGCGAACTGTCAAGGGGGTCCCATAAATCACCCCACCGCGTTAGGAACGCAAAATCTGGGAACATAACACCGGTATGACGGAAACTAGGGCGGCAAGAGTGGAACAAAACACCAGGCATAAGGCCGATCCTTCCACCCTTTACCAAATATATAGATGCATTAATAATATAAGAGATATTGTGATATCTCAACCAAAATCCTGTCCACCATGGATAAATCTTCAACTTCACCTGCAACTAACAACGCTATAAGAGGGGCTGAGCAAAAGTGGTAACATAGCCAAACAGTGGTTTGCATAGGAAAGGTGTCAAAGGTTAGAGGTTCATGGCAATTTGGGATGGCTTGATAAACAGGTAATAGGTCGCACAGCATAGCGATAGAACGAAGCAACTAGCATAGCAATGATAGTAGTGAGATCCAGGGTAGCGGTCATCTTTCCTGAAATCCCACAAGGAAGAAGAACGAGTCCATGAAGAAGATGAAGCCATGAAGACGAACCATACGTAGACGAACGCATCCTCACGATCGCAACGAAACAACAACTATTGAGAAGAAGCACACAACATAGTAAACACACCATACATAGACAAGACATGATGCACAACAAGCATGATGCATGACAAGGCTACATGAAGCTACTCATGGCAAGAGATGATGCAAACAAGAACAACACATCAAGGCAAGTTTAAATGAGGCCGGGAACAACATATAACAATTCCGGTAAGTCCTCATATGCAAATTTAGAAATTGGTCCAGATCTGAATAAACCTTATGTTCAAGTTGTTAAACAGCAAGTTAAGATGCACCAAGATGATCTACACGAAATTCTAGTCAAGTTACATATAAAGTTCATTTAATTCGGAGCTACAGCCTAGAAGATATGAGCAAAACAAGTTAAGCATGGCATTGATGCAAAATGCATACAAACATCAAGCAAACACCTCAAAACATGGATGCAACATGATAATATGAAGCTACATGCAAAATCAAGCAAGTTTCATATGGAGCACACTCAAAACGGAGCAACGGTTCAACACATGCACACTATACAAGTCATAACAACAATCTGTCCAAAACAGCAACTAGGCATATTGCAAGCATCAAAACAATATGCTACAGCACCCCAACATAATAACAAAAGTCATGGGCATGATGTACTGGTAAAGCATAACAAAACATGAACACTGAGCTATCTCCAGAAAAGACTAGAACATGCTCAAAAGGACATGGTAAGATTGCAAATAATAACAGTTTCAGACTTTAGCAGAAATAACATCAGGTTGCAATGTTTAGAGCTATCAAACAACATGTTACAGGAACTTAACATGGCAAACAAAGGCATGGCATGAATCTACTAATTGCATAGAACAAGAGTCCCTTACTGACCATGAGCCAAAAAGGCATAGAAAATATGATGGCACCCATGTAAACATGGCAAGTTATATTACAGATTCATACATGGCAGGAACAACAATAAGTAGGCATGTTGGTGAGCTTGAATCACTCACCACAGAGCAATACATGGCATGGCAAGGCAATCAACAGTAAGAAGACATGTTTATGAAGCTAAGAATGGCAAGAACAAGTTCATAGGGTGCATGGATCACTAGCAAAACACATGGGAACAGTTGAACTTAATGTAAACAGGCTGACAGCAACATCATTTAGCAACTTTGGAGCAAGATTACAACAAGCTACAGCAGGCTATAATTGCAACCAAGGGCATGAATGGATAGAGCAAGACATGTAGATCAAAACATGTTTATAGGACATCTCCAGATTATGCATAGAATGATTAGTAGCAACATGTTAACATGGCATCACAAAATTACAGAATCTGTCTAGCAAAACAGCAACAGCAAGTACCCTCCTTAACAAGCTCCATTCACTCAGCACACAAATCACAAAAATACATGGTTGGCACCCCTGGAAAGATGGCATGGCATAGATCAAAACACATGTAGACATCAACCTCATAGGATGCACACATCAAACATGGCAAAAATGACAAATGAGCAAGTTATAACAGTTTCAGCAGATTAACAGCAACATGCACTCTTCCAACAGCATTTCGGGCATCAAGATGAGCTCAAATGTAAATGATGCAATAGAACGAAATGAAGTACTCGTCGGGGCGAACAATTTGACATATTACACGCACGAAACGGATCTACGGATGCAGAGATACAGCAGGTCAAACATGGCATGATTATGCAAAATATCTGGGACTTAGAAGAATATAGACCTCGGGGGAAACTAGACAGAGGGATCCGGGGCGCCGTTTGGTTGGAGGGACCGGTGGATCTCGTCCCACCTGGACGGATCTGACCGGAGGAGAGCTCCGGCGAGCTCTCCGGCGAGGCTGGCGGCGGCGCGGGGCCGGCGAGGGGCGACCGGGCGGCGGAGGGGCGCTGGCGCGGGGCGGCGTCGGAGCTCCCGCG